>NC_143243.1:3868675-4041188 GCF_009617815.1 Ciona robusta | reverse complement strand
TTTAAATATTATGTGCTAAAGGTGTCCCGTTTCCCCCACATTACTATATTATAAATATAAAAAAGATTTTGTGTATTTGTACAAGACATTTAACAGCAAGCCTTGATGTTATCTTGTTTGGCAGACAAATCGTCAGCCCTTTAAGATTACAAAACAAACATTTGCCGGAAATCTCTTTCACATTTTTATTTATTTCACTCCCTGCAAACTTTAACACACCATCACAGTGAAATACTTATCTATGAGTTATTGAGTTGCACACATGCCACACTTGCTTCATGATGTTTACTTGGTAGAAACCTCATATATTGGAGACGATTCGAAGTGGATTCGTCGTCAAACTTCGGAGAATAAACCTCCTTTTCACGCTGATGATTTTAACAACATCATCACATTTCAAATGGAGGATATAGGGGGTATGTGCTGGTTATATATATATAGGGGTGTAACCAATTTATCCCTTTATGGAACGTCTTATAACACGGCTGTTCTGTTTCATACACCCGTGCCTGCTTATGAATTTTTTACATACATACCTTTGTGAGTTATTTTTTATGTATTGCTGATCAATGTAGACAACCAAGTTTGGAAAAAGTTATTTAGTTGTTTTATGTAAACATAGTTACACATTTACTTGCTAGGTAGTATGTCAAATATTATTATACTAATTTCATTAACATTTGCTATGCTGCATCATTACAGCACATTTATATACCTTGTCTTTGTGTTCAAATCACAGATTCTGATATAATGAGATCTCCACAGGAAAAATATTCATACGCCGTCCCGTCAAACAGACCATTGGTTCAAAAGGACCAACCAGCAGGTAAATTTAATCGCCCAAAACCGTTATACACACTATGTATATAAGTTATGTGGTCGTAACAAAGGGTCATAAAATTTACAAGATGCATGGCACTAAAAGACACTTCTTCAAGGCACTTACTAAATAGTACTTTTTAAAAGATAAACACTAAACTAGAAACATTTAGTTTCAGAAGCAACAGACGTTCAAGATAATATTCCTTCAAATCAAACCAACCAACCACTGACACAAGATACACAAACAGGTAAAAAAATGTGAAAGAGTTCTCCGGATAATTGTTTTGTAAAGAACTGACGTTTTGTCTGCCATATGGCGAGACACCGGGTTTGGCCGTGTCCTGTTCAAAAACACATAAAATATTATTGATATGTACCTTACAGTTATTTTCATTATATAACACTAAACCTACGCTGCATTTGTATTTTTGTCAATATCAAACTAGGGTATGGTTTTACTGGTTAAGACGAATGTATAAAGTGTGTAAGTATAGTTCGATCTTTGTATAAATGATTTATGTGTTATGTTTATTTTCTAAACAGCTTTTTTGGTATTTATTTGCATCCTGACGTTTTATCATTCTATAAATAAATATATAGTCTTTATTTCATTTATTTTAAGTTTTAATTTAAATTAACTATCAGTCCAACCAGGTGGCTTACCATCTGAGAGCTTGAAGAGCATAGAAGAGAAAAAGGAAGATGGATCTGAGAGGAGTGAGATAAAGGAAGAGAATAAGCAAGAGGAGTGTGAAAATGAGGTGTCAGATTTTGAATCAATAGGTCTGGTTGAACAACATGAGGTAAAACGAGTTGGTTTTGTTGTTTATTAGAATTATTAAACACCTGGGATTTTATCTCAAATTTATAAGTGTAACCGTATATATTGCTGCCAGCGTATTATAAGTGTGAAAGTAATTTTTGACAGTTGTTCGTTTTGTTTGGTCTATTACAATTGTGAAACACTTTTGTGGGCCTTTGATGGCAAATTGTAATTAAATTTTCTTAGGTTGTGTATTATATAGTGACTTAACTTTGTCTTAAGTTTTATAAATAAAAGTGTAACTGTAAGTATATATATGTTGTTGCTACCTGGTGTATTAGAAGTATGAGTGTAAAAAAGAACTTGTGACAAGTTTTTGTGTTTTTAAAAGACTGTTTTTTCATCGGTCATATGGTAAAACCATATCAGGGTTTGCTTTTAAAGTCAGTCATTTTGTTACTTAAAGACCACAGAAACAAAACGTTAGTTTTGTACAAGGACGTGTTTGCGTTATGTCCTAACACCATTGTGTGTGTCCTTGGACAGGATACTTAATGACCAACCCTGATGAATGATGATGTCATGCCATATCGCACACAGAACGGGGTTCTTTAAGATTCAAACAAATAATCCCTGCAGTATTTCTTTCACCTATATAGCACAACTGACAGCAGCAGCAACATAAATTAAAATAAACATTCGAGATTACGACCAGTCTACTAATTCCAGCTTTACGAAATGCAGGATCCACAAGAAGAGCAAGAAGATGGGGAAGAGGAGGAAGATGGGGAAGATGAGGATAGCAATGATGTTTCATCATCAGATGAGGAGGGTAGTGAACACATGAGCGACTTTGAAGTGATTCCTCTGCCTGAGTGTTTCGATACATCAAGACCCCTGAGTGCCCCAACTAGTATGGAGAACAATGAACCTGTCAATCAAGAAAATACGCCTATCAATCAAGATGGAGCTGTCAATCACGCCGATGAAGTTGTCATTGACAATGATGATGCTGTCAAACAAAAAGATACATCCGCTAATCAAGATGATGAACCCGTCCCTCATGACGATGAACCTGTCACTCATGATGATGAACCAATCACTCATGATGATGAACCTGTCACTCATGATGATGAACCTGTCACTCATGATGATGAACCTGTCAATCAAATTGATGAACCTGTCAATCAAATTGATGAACCTGTCAATCAGGAAAATGATCATGCCACTTCACAAAATGAAACATCACAACCGATAAATCCAACTCCAGTGCATTCGCTCCCACAATCCATTATTGATCTTGACAAACCATGTCCAGTGGTGGATTACACACAAGGTTACATCACACCCAGCCAACGTACGGCACCTGTGGATGAACCATGGACACAACAACCAATACCATTACCACGAGGTGTGTTAGACGCAGATAAGCCATGGGTTGCAGTCGTGGCACCTCATAAAGTACCAGCTCACCGCACAAGTCAAATGTTACCGAGTGAAACAACGTCCAAGCCATGGGATGCAGAATCTATTTTATCAAGTGGTAAGTCAAAGCTAATATTGGCCGATTCCCCCCATTGTATGGGTTGTGTGTTTAAGCACGCTGTTTTCCAATTACATGTTAATTTGTTTAGTTAACGATATGAGTTAACTTATACTGTATTGCTGGTTTAGCAGCTAAGTTTTTATTTGACACCGAAGAAGTTTCTACACACAGCATGTTTTAACAACTGGTTATGCTGCTGATTTCCCTTTTTTTCAATTTAAATTCTGATATCCACTACTGTATTTAAAAAATAAATTGAAAGCAAACTGATTTTATTCATTTTTTAAATGCAAAATTTTTTTTATTGAAACAGGAACAGAAGTACCAAACCCTCACAACACTGATGAAGCAGATTCATTAAACGGAGATGATTCACCCCAAATATATTACCCGCCACACGATGGAATTGATGAAGATGAGTTTATCCTCGCTCCTCAATCTGCTCCCACCCCTCCCACTCTTGCTCCTGTTGCTCCCACTCCTCTCATTTTTAACCCATCACCCATGGATCAGTTGTTCGAGATGGGATTCAGCGATTACGACCTCAATGTTAAGGTTTTAAATCGTTGTGGGGGGGACGTGGCTAAAGCTGTCCAGATGCTTCTAACTCCAGGCACCTCTCGTACAAGACATCCCCGCAATGGCGGTTACACTGAGGTTTAAATGGAAAGCGATTTTCAAAACAATTGTCCCCGTGATAAAGTTTGTTATATTTTGTACAGTCTGCCAATTCATTTGTTTGATAGTAACTGTTAATTAAAAAATACCATTTGAAAATATAAGATTCTGCACTTCTTTTTTTTTCTTTACTTTTTTATCGTTTTTATAAAGTTCCATAATTTGTAAAGCAATAGTTTGTCTGTGTGTTTCTGTTATTATTCTGTATGTTCACACTTATTGTTTTGTAATTCAATATTTTAAACAAAGTGAATGAATATGTTGACTTTTCCAGTGATGCTAATTTTGTTTTAATTTTTCTTTCCGCGTGTACATTTCTTGTAATTTGGCTTGCATGGCTTGGTGATTGAATTCTAAATTTGGTTTTCACATGTTAATATCATGTTTGTAGTTAAAATATTGACAGCTTGTACATTAATGTAAAGCATGCACGAAATGTAGATTGCGAACTAAAATAAACTGTGTAAAAATGTATAGCCTATTTTTTTTTAGGGTAAAATGAGTTTTAGTTTTATTAAGTCAGTCGAACAAAAACGACCGGGTTCATGGCCTGAACGTTTTGCTTGGCCAAAACATTGACAACAGAAAGACAATGTTGTGTTATTGTTCAATATAATACGCTACAATAAACACATAGTACTGACACGCCTTGTTTTACAATCGTTTAACATTCTGATATATCACGGATGTTTTTGCCGTCAAGTGTCCTGCCCAAGCTTGAACATGAAAGCAATTGCCAGCGATGAGCCTTGTACTAAGAATATATACATAACTTTATAACTGTAGCCCAACAGTTTTAAAATAGCATTGTTAGAAACACGATTTGGGTGGTAGCGGTGTCCTGTCTTACCCCACACCCTTACAATACAACTTGCACGTAATTTCCTAATACAATAAAAACATAGCTTGTATAAAGTAAGTCTGATAGGACAGGGGTCTAGTTTTTCAAAAAAAGAGATTTTCTTTGCATTGAACATTTTATTGAGCGTCGACATCAAGTTTACAATAAACGCTCCTTTCATAAAGTGAACTTTAAGTGGATCTGCTAAGAAATTAAAACGGGGTATGACGACTAAGTACCACGCCCCTACCTTTCCCAAACAGCTTCGCTAACTCTTGGGAAGGTATTTAAAGTGCGGCCAGAGTCAGCCGCACAAAAACGCATATTTACAAAACAAGTTATTGTCATACAACAATTTAAAAAATAAATACAACACAAACCAGTAGTTTTTCGTGTTTTTAAAACAGCAAGTTAAAAGGTTAAACCAGTTAAGGTGTTTGATTATTTCAATAACACCATTCATATTTGGAACTTTTACAACCGCCTTAACTGTGTAATGACGGCACATTAAAGGAATCATTCACCGCATGAGTGTACATGTATGTACAAAGTAAAACAAAAAAATCTTTAAAAGAAAAATATTTCATTAAAAACAGCTTTCACATAATTTTGTAATACAACTTCTGTCAGGAGAATTGGGAAGCATTTTCTATAAATCAATACAATGGGGTTGCAGTTCAGCTCTGTAAGATTAGAAACTGGTAGAACATAGACCAGGTAGCAGTCATGGGAAACATTAAGTGAGGAAAACAATCGCATTTTAATGCTGAGGTGCTTCGTAAATCGAATTATGTTGTTTCTTTGTGCAAGATAAAAATTTGTTTATATGTTGTATGTAAACTATTTTAAGACGTCTTTACATGAAATATTAATATGATGAAAAAAACATTGTACAATTTCATCAAAACTATTTAAAAAACATGCTTATCCCATGCTAAAATGAAGAGATATTTAAACGATAATCAAATAAATGATGTTTTTTAAAAACAAACAGAAGTAAAGGATATTGCTTCTGTTAAAAAATTAAGGTCACGATTTTGAACTGTTGGAAAAACATTGCATTTCATCTCGGAACTTTTTGGGACTTGATTTATCACGAAGAAAAGAAATGGAAACTTATTGGCAAATAATACCTCGCATTTTTAAACTGTATGAGGTTTTCATTCAGAATGTGAGAGGTTCTGATAAGCTTTGTTGATATCCGGTAATTAAATGTGAAGTAACCAAATGCAAGTTATAACAGAAACCTTGGAACAATATTGCTAAGGAATCCGCGCTTGTTTAGAGGTAGGAGGCAATTGCCAGAAAACCAATTTTGAGGACGGTTCTCGTGATCAGAAAGCCAATTCTTGTGAATTCGGAAGTAACAGGTCTTTCCAAAGACATATGGGGTCAGTAGCGAGCTATAGGTGAAAACGAAAGAACACATGACGTGAAAAATCGGGTGATACTTCTTGAGGTATACAAGCCACTGGGAAAGGAGGTTGAATGTTTCCGTCTTTTGTGTTGAACGAAAAACTAAACACGCCGAGCTAAGGAATAAGATGGGACACAAAAAGATTTGTCTCTTCCATGCAAGAAAGCATGGAGAGAATATCTGAGGTGGAGAAGTAACAGCGAGGAAACATAGTGACCTTCAAGAACAAGAGTACCAAACGTTATTTTGCTGATGGAGTATTAAGTTGTGATTGGAACAAGCTTTTGGTGAGGTGAGAATCTGGAATAAAGTTGCACCACGTATTTCAAGCGCGCAATAAAGTTTTGTCGCTGTGGAAAGCACGATGTCTTTTTCGTCATACAAATATAAGAATATGTTGTGAGGCCCATCGGCGAGAATAGTTAACTTATGGTTTGAGGTGAAGTTAAGAAATGTTAAATAATAAAAAATGAGGTCAGGAACAAGGGTTGGCAGAGGTCATCTTGGTTCAAAGGGGACATCGTCATGTTGAACCTTAACTTGTGAATTTTTCGAGTCAAATTTATACCGTCTCCTCTTTCATGTCTGTCAAGTTACTGACGAAAATTTGTGCTGCAGTTTGTGATGTAACAGAGCTTGATTCTGATTTGTCAGGTTCAACAGGAACACCACTGTCTGCACTCGAGGTATCATCAGCATGACCCCTGCTCTTGCCCCGTGTGCTGGGAATTGCTCGGCAGTTTCTATGCTCGAGCGAGGAAGTTCCCAACAACGGTGATTCACTTCCATCTTGCTTCCCCTGGAAAATATTGAACATTTATTTCAACTGAAAATACAACAAGTTATATTAGTTGTTGATGGCGAGACATAAAGGGTATGGGATCAAAGCTTGCTGCTAACATTGTGGCGTATATGTGTTTACAGAAGACCCCTAACACCAGTTGCGTCAACCCAGTGGTCTCAAATTATTTTTCTAAATTGTCAGCCGAATTACATAAACAATCACCCACAAAGTTACACACGTGGAAACTTGTAGGGGGCACAAGATGTATGAAACAGAACACCAGTGCTACAACAACTGTTGTAACCCCTCATGCGAGGTGATATAGGTTACATTAAATGTTAATGCTAAAGTCTTGATGCTGTTACAATTATAGGCAAGAAAAAGCAAAATAGTTGAAAATCCTACCTTTCCAACGACCTCCACGATGTGTTTTTCAGTGTAATTAGAAGATACAAGCGGAGATATGTGGTACAGTCCCATGTAATCACTCTTTCCACTCAGGCACTCTTTTTCTACAAAACACCAAGTTAAAAGAAAAAATTAAAAGTTTGTAACTAAAAGATTTTTTTTTTTAAATTAGAAAATTTTTCTTACCAGTGATTTTATTTGATCTGTTGTTGACATTCACGTAAAGAGTTTGTCTTGATATTTCACCACTCTCACTTTGGCTGCTGTGGAAATACATGGAAAGTTACACAACATACAATAATGGTCAGTATATCTTGTATATATATACATGCAGTGATATATATATATGCCTAACATGGGCATGCATAGGCGGGAATAAGTTATGAGAACCTACGCGTATAGTTAGGTACACACTAATACGGGTAAGTTGCTATTATAAAAGGTTATAACCAGACGTGAACAATCTTGATTTTGTAAGTGATTATATATTTTTATCTTAATCACAGAGGTAAAAAGCGTAATTTTTGTCCAGTTGGCATTGGGCCCATTTATATCTCCCCCCAGAAGATGGTACCAATGGTGTAATAATAAAAAAGCAAAAAGGAAATTAAAAAAAAGGCGTCTTAGATAAAGTAACATTCGTACCTTGCATGAGTGTACGAACATTTATTGTTCAACAAACATTGATCTTGTTCTGTTGCTACGCGACGCGGAACTCTCTTGTAATGTTGTCGTATTTTACAAAGCGTAAAAACCAAGATAACACCAACAAGAAACATTCCAAATGAAATGGCAAGCATATATTTCAACTCAATTTTCATTTCTTTGCTTTCTTCTGTATGGAATTCAATGTTAATGTAGATCCAAGACTTGCAGACCCCAAGAATGAGTGAGAGCTACTTCATATGTAACTAACATCGGTGTAATAATGGAGGTTCTTGTGCTTTTTAAACAGGTGTTACATCATATGATGCAGCACCTTAGTTTTACATATTAAAATGCCTTTCACCTTGGTTGTTAGATTTCTAACAAACAAGCACAGCCCAAGTATATTGTATTCACCACATTGATTAATGAGGTTCCCTATGTTTAACAACTATGAGTGTAACTGTATTTTAACAATGTCACTCCAGATTTTACCCTGCTTGTTAGATACAAACAAGCACAGCCAAAGTATAATGCACTCGCCGCATTTTGCACTAATGAAGTTCCCTATCTTTGATGACTAGTGTAAATACAATTTAACAATGTCAGCCCAGATTTTACCAAAAACCTAAACAAAAGTTATTTTATTTTAGCTAACGCGTAAAAAAAACAAGTTTATAAAATAAATTAAACAAAGTTTATAAAATAAATTAAACCAGTGCTACCTTTCCCAGTTTCTAGTATCATGGTTTGTGTGGATGTTGTAACATGTAGGAACGGTCCAACATTATATTTATCCTCGCGACAAACACTATTTGTTGGTTGAGCGTTTCGACAATTCATCCCATGCTCGTTGGCGCACTGATAATATCAATGAATGAATGTAAGTTATTTATCATCTGTTGGTTAGGGGACAATGACAGTCGTTATAACATAGGTGTTCTGTTTCACACACCTTACATGTTACAACGTGTGCAACTTTGTGGGTGATGTTTTCATTAATGTATTGCTGACAATTTAAAAAAGATTAAACAAACATTATGTGACCACTGGGTTGTACAAATTGTGTTTAAGTGCTTTGCCCAAAGACACTTAAACACCCACAATGGTAGCAGCATCCAACTTCAAACCTATAAACTCTGATCCAGAGGCATAGTGAGTGAATGAATGAAAGTTACTTACTTTATCCTAGCGTGGCCGGGAAATTTTTTTATGTATGGCTGATAATTTGGACAACCCATTAGTGACCACTGGGTTGGAGCAATTGCCGTTAAGTGTCTTGCCCAAGGACACATACGTCCACAAGGGTAGCAGCGACGAGCGGAGCAATTGCCGTTAAGTGTCTTGCCCAAGGACACATACGTCCACAATTGTAGCAGCGACGAGCCTTGAACCCATTACCGTTACAGGCAGGCGCGCTAACCACTATGCCACGGCGCCATAGTGCATTTTGCTTTTAACAACATTCTTACCTTGGGGTATTGGTTGGCAATGGAAGAGCAGAGAAACGCGCAACACTCCACTGTGAAGTTGGCAGCCCCGACATCATCCAACATTGAAGAGGGAAAAGTAAAAGTTTGCTTGTGCATGTTGGTGTGTGGGACCATGAAACTGGAACAAGGTTTCAAACGATAAAATAAGTTTAATGCTGAGAATACGTAGGACTATTATAGAGTCAGGGCCACTGATAACATGAACACAGATAAGCAGTCTGGTTGTTTGGGTGATGAGCCAAAAAATTAGGTAATCAAGGACACCACCCAAAAAGTAGGAATATTGTAACTGAAATAAAATAAAAGACGCACTGAATAAACCATTTATTTTTGTACCTAATAAATTCATTACACATAATATACTATTACAGCGTATGAAGTAGCCTGTTTGACAGTTGATAAAAAATCATACCGGTTAAATAAATGTTAGAGAACTTAGTTTTACATCCAATTGACAGTAAATTGCATCATATATTATTGAGGGGGAAACTATTTTACAGATAATCAAAACTTTTACAGTTTAAATAACCGGCAACAACAGGGTTTCTTAACCAGGAGAGTGAGAAGTTCCCAGGGGGTGTGGGATGCTGAATCATTAAGGTTGGTTAGGTCTATTTATAAGCAATTCCAGAAGGGGGGTGAGAATTGGCTGGTGATTTAAAAAAGGGTGCAGCAATGAAAAAGTTAAGAATCCATGTTATAGAGACTCACCTAACATGTTGGTTGGTTGGACAATTACCAGAGATAAGTTGTATGGAGTTGGTTATAGAATGTTGATGTTTGGTTATTGTACATTCATCTAAATGAACTCCCATCCATGCGTCCTCATCTGTATCTGCTGATATCTGAACAATACATTGTTACCATAGGTGTAATGTTACGGCTGTTCTTACATACTGATACTGCTACCGTGAAATAACCATGTTATGTGCTAGTACTGCATTACCATTATTGTTTACACAGTTAGTACCATAGGTTGAATGTTACATGTCGCCATCGACTTAATATGTTTAAGCACTCCAGTTTGAGGCCTAAACTAGCTTTTATCACAGCGTTTTTTAAACTGAGGTTAATTCCTGGTATTTAGAGGGTTAAAAGCTACCAATCAAAAAAAAACATCTAGCTTTCAAAAGGCAAGGGCATTTGTCGGATTAAATATAACTATTGTAATTGAGCGCCATATTATATTTTGGGGGTAAATCTTATAAGCATCTTTGTTAAAAGGGTAAAACATACAAAAAAGTTTAAGAATCGATGATTTATCCTGTTGTCAAGTGTCTACAAAAACGGGCAGAGCTAAAATATATTGCATTCGCCACATTAAACAATGAGGTTCACAATGTTTAATGACTATGAGTGTAACTGTACTTTAACACTGTTACCCTAAAGACTGACAAATAAAAAAACTGCTTTCACGGTTGTTAGTTGTTACAAACACTTTTGTTTACTGGGTCACAAGTTTAGGGTTATTTGTAGAGTAAAATAAAGTCACACAACAAGGGGTATGTCGAAGTTTATGAAAGCCTCGTTGATATTAAAACATCCCTTGCTGAGCAAATAAATTAGCATGAATTTACCGCAAGCTCATCATTTCGCATTTAAATATTTGCTTTCAGGGGAAGCATGGTGGTGACTTGACGTAGAAAGTCACGTCCGCAGTTTACGAAACACAACAAATCGTTTGCAAAGTTAAACTATTTCAACTAAAAATGATCGTATATTTTTAGTTTAGGGATTTTATGTAAAATAGTCCTTTTTTAGGTAAAATATTTAATACAAACATAGGCCATATGGAAAACATGATTTTCATTTTAGACATTTCGGTTAAAAAAGCTAAAACTATCATTAGTGATGTGGGGAGAAACAAGAAAATCTGGGTTTTATGCATCTAATTATGAACGTATGTAATAGTCTTTTTAACACAGGTGTTTTATACACCTCTTGTTTGCTTACTCGTAGCAGCGACGAGCTTTGAACCCGTAACCTCTCAGTTATAGGCAGGTGTGCTAACCATTGTGCCACAACGCCGGAATTAAATTCATTTGTTAATTTTTAGTATTTTATGAGAAATATTCTATTAATTTTGAATGAACAAGTTTCAAACCTCAATGAAAATATTTCTTCTTGGTTCTGAATCTTGGAGGGAAAGAGGGAATTTGATTGGATGATTTCTCTCGTAATCGGGGTAAGCTTGCATTTGGATTTCTGAGGAAAAATTATTTAATAAATTTTCAAGAAAAATTCTTTTTAAAAAACATTGATTCCACTGTACAAAAATACATTAACAAATAAAACAGGAAATTGATTTAAGTTATTGATTGTACATTTCGCAGAAAATATTTAATGGAGGTGGCACAGTTAGTCATTTTAGAATGTAATGCACTATTTATAATGGAGAAAATATTTAATTTTTTATTTTATTTCAGAGAAAATATTTAATGGAGGTGGCTTGGTTAGTCATTTTAAAATGTAATGCACTTTTTATAATGGAAGTTTTGAACATAATGTTGGGGTTCATAAAACTGATACATTATCGCAATACATAAATACAGCGAATATAAGTTTAACAGACAGAACGCGAAACAAAGTTTTTTGTGAAAACTAGAAAGATGACCGTTGTGGTTTGAGACATTTCGCCTAAGGCTAAACAACTGATGGAATCTTAAAGGCCATAAACACATTCAACTTGCTTGCTCAATAATGGTTAAAGTAAATAAGAAAACTTAGATTATGGCCGTTGTTTCTACTTTTTTTAAAAAAACTAGAATATTCCTTTCTACAGGAGTGAGGTACTTGTCAAAGCAACTAGGATTTAAGTCAAATTTAGCCCATTACCCTAACACACATACTACTTATATACATATATAAATGTGTAAGTCTAAATCAGGCGTGCCCAACCTTTTTCGACCCAAGATCTACTTTTCAACTAACCAACTGCACGCGGTCTACCAGCTAGCGTCAACGTATGCCGAAATATCTCTTGTATGCGTTTATCCCCTGTATAAGCAACTGCAGCGGTTCAATGAACCATGCTCATGGTTTTAACTTATCAGCAACAAAACTACTTTAATTACTACACAAATTTCAATGATTTCGTTACCAAAACTAACTGAAATGTAACAAACGAAAAACGTCACACATACAATTGTTGCGTCACACCTCACACGTCATATTTAGCAAAGCTTAGTTGTGTTTTTGCAGGAAAATCCCTCTCATAGCCTCGTGTACTGTTCTAAAGTGCTGCTCCTGATTTGCTTTTTTTGCCCTACTGTACCGTTGCATTGCATATTAAACAAACAGGCTTTGAATATGAATGAACAGGAAAAAATAATCGTCCTCCTATTTAGCGATAAAATGGTAGGTCATGGCTTGTTATCTCTCTGCCATGCTACTGACGTTTGTTGCGATCGCTTGTCAAAAGTCGGAAAGGATCAAAATTTGGGGGAATATAGTCAAAAATACTTAGTTTGAAGCACAGAGAGTTACTAGTGTACAAATCATGCAGACCAGGTTAAGGAAATTATTGTAAAATAATCGCCATTGTTCCGATTGTTACGTCATAGTAGTCGTCATCTTGGATTTTTGCCTGCTGCCGTACAGGTACGCCCTCTTAACACGGTCCGTATTTTTTGTACAAAGTATTGATAAAATTAATGATTTGGCAATTATAACGCGACAGCAGATTTTTTGATTTTTTTTATTACACCTGTCTCGGTCGACCGGAGATAGGTCCGCGGACTACCGGTAGACCGCGGTCGACGGGTTGGGCACGCCTGGTCTAAATGATTGGAACTTATTTGTCCATTTACACTACCAGCTCATGAGTTACCACATATTTAATTTGTGGGTGATTATTTATTTGTATGGATGACAAATTATATGTTAATATAAGATAAAACTCACTTGGTATATTACATGTAAATGTTACATGGAAGGAATTCTGTAGCAGATCAAAATATGCCTGGAATAAACACAAGTTTATATGAGGGGTTCTGTATTGAAAGCTGGTACATTAAACAGATGTGATTTGTATATCAACAAGAATGATGTTTTATAGAAATTAGAAAAAATCACTGCAGGTCTGAGATTGTTTACTAAACTTTATGCTAAGCTAAAGGCAGGCACTAATAACTGTGCCATGGCACCTGATATAGAAATCAAGACATGTTTGTATTAGTTTTACAAAACAATAAGATATCAATATGGGGTGCATATATTTACAAGCACCAATGATATAGTAGGGTTGGTTAAGATGTGACCTTTCACTTTCCTTTATCACATATTTATTATATACTAAGAATATTCACAGAATTATATACAGCAACTCAAAGAGCGAGTTGTTAAATGTTAAAAACACATCAGGAAATATAGTTGGTAAAGGTATTTCGATATATCATCTTACCCCACAATACTTACTCCAGTTAACATGGCTAAATCTTACCCTTTATACTTATATAATATGAGAGATTAAGTTTTAGCATACCTCTGTCTGCATCTGTGCATTGTCTTTCAATCTAACACCACATTCTCCTACCCTTGCACGAAGATATAAAACGTCAGCATCCTGAAGCAACGGACAATCATTGAAGCTTACCAACTGTCTTAACAGAAGGTTTGCCTGAAAAAATGATCATGAAGTAAAATTTCAATATCACCATACTGTTAAAATGGTTGGGAGTTATAGGAATGTTGTTTTGTAAATTAACTCTTATATTTATTTGTGCGAATACATTTTAACATCCTATAAATGTCGTACTTATTAAAAGTAGGAAGACAAATAAACGCAAAAAGAGTTGTTTTACAAAACAAGTGTAATATGGTTGGCAACAAAAGTAAATAAATATATATAATTGTTTATAAAATTGCACAAATGATGGCAAACATAATGGCTTTTGCATGTTATGTTCAACATACAATTTTCACTATAGGTGTGAATACTATAGGAGCAATGTTTTATTAAAAGCAATAAACCAGCTTTACAGGCTGGCAATCTAAAAAAGGGTTAATAAATATTTGCCCTTTGTATTACAAACACACCACCACGCTTAGTAAGTTCATGGAACCACAATTTACACAACAACATAACAATCTGTCCATGGAATGTATATACTTTGTTGTTTAACCAAGTTATTAAGTTAAACAGTGGTAATATGGAGGACTTCTTAGGATAGGGGAAGAGGGGACACAGGGACATCTTTTGAACATCTAAGTATCCTGATCTGGTTTTAAACAATTAACAACAGTCTGTGGGAGTCGTGGGTATACGATTTCATAATTCTTTAAATGGTCTTTGTTTATAACCAAATGGGACAAAAATTAAAATGAAAAAGTGTCTCATCTTTCCCTACCCTACTGTAATATTAATATACAATAATTTCTATTTGTCCTTTCGATTACGGAAGCGAAGATTAAAAAATATTTGAAAAAAAGACAGTATATAGCCACAAAACATAGTTATAAAACAGGCTTACAGTTAAAAATCTATTTACATTTAATTGGAAAAGGCATTAAAATACAAAGTATACTATTTTTTACATTGTTTGAACAACTACTGATTTGCTATGGTGTAACTAGAACTTAAAGGGGCATAACAACGAAAAATCAAAATTTGTGTATTGATAGATATGCTCATTGTGATCTAAAGCTACCATCAATGTTTTAAAATACAAAACAGCTTTTGAAAAAAATGAGTTTGAAAACCGCAAATTCGACCGCTGGAGTAAAAAAAAATTGGCCGTTGCGCAATGCATGGGATTTCCCATAAGAAAAAATTTCACTCAACTTTGATCGTTTCTAGTTTGCGCAATGCATGGGATTTCCCATAACAAAAAATTTCACTCAACTTTGATCGTTTCTAGTTTCTAAAAACTGCAAAAAATTCAAATTTTATTTCTGACTTGGTATAATGAATGCTTCTTCTTCAGAACTATATAAAAAATTGTAAAACATAGACTTTATTATGTTTTAATTTTTGATTGAACATAGCTACATAAAGTGCTGACTCAGCACATGTCCCACTACTACCCACTGTACCATTTTTTTTATAAAAAAGTCAGTTTTTCGTGTTTAACATTCGGTTTAAAAATATGCTGAGTCAGCATAATCTGGTATGTACCTACGTTCAATCGAAAAATTAAAACATAATAAAGTCTATGTTGTGCAATTTTTTATATATTCTTGAAGAAGAAGCATTCATTATACCAAATCAGAAATAAAATTTGAATTTTCTTCAGTATTTTAGAAACTAGAAGCGATCAAAATTGAGTGATTTTTTTTCTTATTGGAAATCCCATGCATTGTCGAAACAGCCGAATTTTTTTTACTCCAGCTGGTTTTTTTCACGCGATTTTTTTAGAAGCCGTATCGTTTTGGCAAACTTTGATGGTACGTTTAGATTACATTTGAGCATATCTATTCATATACAAATTTTTATTTTTCGTTGGTATGCCCCTTGGGCATACCTATGGGCATATTGGGAAAAGGGTCAAATATAATATAGCATTACTATATAGTGACACTTGTTATAATGAATCTCTCACTATCATGCAAAGGTTTCCTGCTTAAAACTGGAGTGCAAAACAAGGTGGAACAAGTTCAAGCACCACTAAAACATACATACCCCACTGCCTGTAAAGCTGTATCAAAAGTTTAAAAAACATCGACAAAAATTGAATAAAAAGCAAATTACAAAAAAAAGTAAAAAAACAAAATTACAAATGTTAAACACAGAAACTTCTTTACCTCTCTGTTTACTTCATCCAAGGTTAAATTGAGGCAGAAATGAGAAGGCCCACAACATGAGGGTTTCAAACTGTTTAGGAAAATATTGATTTCAGAAGCATCTGGTGGATCGGGCAGTGGTTGGGTGTCTTGCTTAAGTTTCACTTTGATAAAGTTGACGTAGTTAAAGACAGCAAGGCTTGTGAGGTGGGGATATTGCTTGGAAAATGATGAAATGTCTGTACGGAAAGGTATTTGTGAGCATTTAGTTGTGATCAATTTTGCATTTTTTAAATTTATTTGCAAGCATTTAATCATGAGCACATTTTTTCATGTTTCTTCCTATTCTAAGTATTTTTGCATTTATTTAGGACAATTTTTGCAAGAGCGTTTCAGTTACATTAGATGCACTGGTGCAACATTTTGTCTTGTTTTGAGTGACTTGCATTTCCACTATTAAATGAAAAAAATTAGATAGAAAAAATGATTTTCCCTAATATTACTTGCTGATTTAGCAGATGAGTTTAATACTTCTACATCACTCACTTTTAAATTTGTAAAATGTTAAATTCAAATACTGTAATGTATTAACAACCAATTTCATAAACAACTAATTTTGAAACGAAATCACACAAAATCAGTAGCCAACGATAATGCATTTTTCTTAAGTTGAAATAAACAGAAAGCACTATGTCGATAACACAGTGTTTTGCTACAAACATAAATTAATTTCTTGCTAACAAAGCACATATCAGATGATGGATTTGAGCAGATCATGATGTAATTTAAGTCATAATGTCCACTTTTAAAAATGTTTTCTTTAGCCTAACTATATTTTTTACATGAAAAATTTTACAAATAGTATTTATTAGGTGTATGTGTTCATTTAGAACCAACTTGTGAGAGCGTGGTCCGGACTGTTTAAGCAACCAGCAAATAAAATAGCATAATGTGGGTAATGTGAAATTCGAACTTTAAAAACTAGAGAAAAAACTGCCAGAAAATTCATAATTTTGCCTGTTACCCTTAATGTCGCCTTATGAGGCCTGTTGTGTAATTTGCATGGAAATACATATGTGTGTATCGTGGCATTAAGTTACACTGTGTTACGATTTCCTTTTTACAACTGAAACCTGATTGTTATACATATGGCAACAGCTTACCAGTTGGATTACTACTGATAACAATAGTAGCAGAAGCTTGGTCTGATAAGTTTAAGTCCTTGGTTTCCACTGTTGAGTTAGGAGTGACCTGGAATAAAATAACTTTTTGCATTTATGTTGGGTAAAGGCAATATTCATTCACACAGACCGTGCTATGTAAACAGTATTGGTAATGCACAGGACATTGGTATTTTGACAGTGGCAGTATGCTAAAAGCAGGATATGATTCGTAGCAAGACGGATTTGTCATTAGATTTAGACTTGGGTTGCACTAGTCACATAAAACGATGAATGATGCCATTTAGCAGCCCGCCTGTTGGGGTAATGGACCAAATTTGGCATAAATCTCAGGCCTGCACCAAGGACCCCAACCCTAATAAAGCACCCAATAAAGCATATACTTACCACTAGTTCTATATGTGTAGTTACAGAGGTTCCAAAGTCACCAATTAGTTTCCATTCCACTGGGTGGCTGTTTCTTAACACCAGTGTAAGTTTCTGGCTTTCAGTTAGGAATGATAAACCTTCCAATTGTAATACTATTTGGGTTGAACTTCTAAAACCACATTTTTGTGCATTAAAGAAAATGTAAATTGAAGGTAAACACAGATTTATTTAACATTAGAATAAAACAGGTATAAGATGTTATGTTTTATCCCCAACCAGGCATAATTAAAAAACTGTTATTTTAGGCACATCTTTTTTATAAAAAAAACATTTCAATGTTTCATAAGTCATAACGTATTCAGCAAGATTTTATCAGTCAAAGAATAAAAAGTCACACAACGACAAAAACTACATATTATAGCGTGCACATTATAAGTACATAGCAATCATCTTCAGCTCACTTAAATTTGCGATACAAGCAGAATGAATAGCCAAAACCCAAAATATCCCATAGAAAAATAAAATTAAGTGTAAGCATTCGAACATTATTTGCCAAATGTGGTTATAACCTGTGGGCTGTGATTGCAGCCTAAGATAGGCCATAAAACAGTATACCCCACACAGCTTTCCAGTAGTAGGTACCAAGTTTCAAAAAACCATATTCAAGCTTACCGTTTATTTGTGACTTGCACAGCATACACCAGCTGTTCCGGTTTAAATATTACAGCTTTGCCGACACAACCTTCATCAGTTCTGGGAACCAAGTAAGAAACAGAGATTTTATCACTTGCTCTTGAGTCAGGTTCTTCACAGATTACACCTGAATGATATAATAAATTGACAACCCATTGTAGTGCTAGATTCATATGGAAACAGTAGCTCAGTCAGGGGGGTTTAAAGGTTTGCAAATCCCTTAAAAAAAAAAACCTTTAAAAAACATGTTTTTCAAAAACCCCTGCTTATGTGTTCTTGCTGCCCCACTGTATGGGACACATGCATAGGTGTAAAATAAGGGAGACCTAGAGTCACGTACCATTCCAAGTTTTAAAACAAGAGTAAAATTGTATGTTTTAGCCCCAACAGTTTAGGATCTGCAACAACTTTTATCCTGCTGTTAGGTGTCTATACAAACAAGGAGAGCCAAGTACTTTGCATTCACCACCTTAATTAATGACGTTCCTTATGTTTTACTAATATGAATGTACCTGTATTTTAACAACGTCACTCCAGTTTTTAGTAAAATTAACAAAGGTAACATGATTACATCTATGATGAATGACATATACCATAATGAAAAGATATTGAAAAACTACTGGTACTACATATTGATTCACTTACTTTGATTCACATTATCACCAAATTGTAGTTTAATGAAGTTAGCTCTTTCAACTGATGTAAAAGATGTAACTTTATCTTCATCATAAACGTCTGGCGGGAAAGCCCATCCAGTAATTGTAGAGTATAACTGCAATATACTGCTACTAGGGTTCAGATCAAACGTGGATTTGGGAATAATTTCACCGGTGTCATAAGATACAATACTAGAATGCTTGCCAGATACCTGGAGTACAAAAAAAAAGTTAAATCTTTGGTGGTTTAAAGTGATTGTAACAGCATTTTGTGTGGGTAATGGGTCGGTTCTGGCCTAAATTTTGGGTTCCATGGCATGTCTTACTGTAGAACTTTACCCATAGAGAATAGAATCAGCATAAACAATGCTGGGGTTATAAGCAAAATGTGACTTAAATCTCAGGCCCATGTGATGTGCCATGTCATATAACCTTAATTCCCACCCATATAAATTATAATTTGCATATACAGTGTTGGAAAAAGGGGTAAACTTTGGCATAAACCCCATGCCCCATGGCATGCTTCATCCAAATTTAATAGAATGTGCATAGGTTTATATATTCTTTGGGTAAAGGGTCAACAAATTTTGAGTCAGATAGCATCTTACTCGCACTCATTTAGATTGAACTTTTGTTGTTAAAAATACAAAAATGTTTTAGTCAGGGAGGTATGATACTAGCTGTGTATTTGTTTCATACAATTGTATCCAGTATGAAGAACAATGCTTTTAATAAAGCTTATCTAATACATAATTTCACCAAAAAGTGACATGGTTGCATAATAATGCATCAAATTGCAAATCTGAACTTAAATTTCCACTTACATAAAACTGGTATTGTTCCAGGCTTTTCAGGCCCTGAATAACCCAACTTATGGGCTTTGTTGACATCAGTGCGAATTTGTACTTTCTTTCAATAGTAATGCTGCTAGAATTTGGAGGTAAGAGGGAGGCAGTGGCCATCTCATGAAAGCTGAGGTATATCTAGAATAGAAGATATGTAGATATACTAGGCTGCACTTCTACATTTTAGGGGGTAACCTGCCAAAGACTGCCCTAAAAAATCCAATGTTTGGGCATGGCAGGTGCTAGGCTGTAGGACTTTTTCTGTATAAAATAGAATGAATGTGCATATGCAATGTTACAGTAACGGGCCAACTCTGGCGTTAATCCTTTGCCTTATATTGTGCCTTGCTGGGACCTCACCATTTTGCACAAAATGTAGGTGACATTGCTAAAATGCAGTTACACTCACAGTTGTTAAACAAAGGGTACATCATTGATTAATGGTTCCAATACTGTATACGTTGGCTCTACTAGTTTGTATAGGCAACAGCAGACTAAAAGCTGTTTCAGGCTTAAAAGTGAAGCTTCAAAACATAGCATGTAAGTCACCGCTGTTTCAAAAATTGCCTAGGTACCCCTAATGTTATGCTTATGGCCCTTACACATATACAAAAGAAAATACATTCCAATATTACGACCAAACATTGGTTTAGAAGGTAGACCTACAAATGTTTTTCTTAAGTGAAAACCCCATGCTGTAATGGGTTCATAATTAAAAGAAAAACACCGTAGACGTAGATGGCAAATGTGCAGAAAGCACAACAAAAAAAATCAATATGTAGTCCTTGGCTTTCGCCTTTCGATACAAAATATTTGATGGAAACAGTTTAAGAACCATGGACAACACATTTAAATATACTTGTAAGTAGAAATAGTACGGTTTAAAATACTATATGAAGAATAAACATCTTCTATTTCGTATAAATTTTCAATGACAGTTGTTTTGTTGTTATACCTATATCTTATCTTTTTGTTTTAACTATTCTTTAAACTTTGCAAGTGTAATCAAATAGACAAGTAAAAGTTCTTGTTAATATAAGATAATGGGCCCTTCCTATTTTTGTCTGGACAGAATATTAGTCTAATAAAATAGTACAAATCAACTTGACCTATACTTTTATGCAGCAATTTTTGTAGAGATTTGAAATGGTTAAAATACTGAATAAAATACTTAGGCCCATTGCAACAGTTTTTTTATTGATATCAAATGATCGAATTATTGATGAAAATACTTACAGTTTCAGATTGGTTATTGTTCACATGAATTATATGTCTCTCCACATATTCAGTATCAGTTGATTTACGCTTCTCAAGCATCCCTCTACCACTGCAGCCTTTCATTTGGTCATGAGGCAGTTTTACTTGTAGATAACCCTGTGTGCATTGAGGAGATATGATAAGAAATAAGTCTTCTTTGGGTAATGGGCCAACTCTGATTTAGATAAATTTAATCTTTTACAGACAGATGAGATAACAAACAAAATGTAAAACAAAAATAATGGGTCACCCCTGGCCAACTTCACTGTAAAACCCCACCCAAAAAATGAAAAGGTCCCCAAATAACTAGTAAGGTATCTTTAGTTAACAGTATTAGTGCAGATTATAAAAGGCTGGATAACACTTTGCAAGAACCATGTAACTTGTACTAGTTTTGTGGATAAAGGAATCAACAGACAACAAACTTTATTTTAATCATTTTGTATAGCCTAGCCTGTTTAACCTACCATAAATTTTATTTAATTTTTTTCAAAAACAGTTATGAAGGTCAGATTAACTTAAACATCCAAGAGTTAAAACTGTACAAAGCTACACAGGTCACCTTTAAATGATCTGCTGCACATGCTTGACAGATAATTGGACATGTAGAACCTCTTTGTTCTTTGTCTGCTTTAGAACCTGCAAGAAATATATGGTTTATTTGCAATGCTAATTGGCAAAAAAATACATATTAAGGTACTACTGCTAATGTTAATTTAAAAGAGTAATACTTTCAATGTAAAACTAGCAATGCCAGTTCAATGTTGCTACAAACTTGCATAAAAGAGAAACCTAAAGGATATAATAATAACAATAATAACTTGTATTTGTCTCTTTGATTATGGTAAGGTAAATAATTAAGAGGAAAAAAACAGATATTGTAAAAAAACAACGGTTGTAAACTTCATTACTTGTATTATACAGTGGATGTTAAGTTGTTGCAATTAAATGAAAAATAATTTTTCAAGCAAATTTATTAAACTTAACATACTGATAGAATAGTTAGTTAGGCTGACTCATTGACCACAAGAATAAAACCATTGCTAATACTGTAAGTGTTCTATGTATAAAAGCATTGGTGGTGATCTATATTACAGTGGAAATCTAGCTCATATTAAGTTATATTTATTCAAAACAAATTAAGATGTATTTGGAATAAAGTGTTTTACAGACAGGGCCTGCAATGGGAGTAGTTTGCTTTAAAAAAGATTAACGATTATGTTTGCGGTCAGACACCACTATGGCAATGTGGAAGACGAAGAGTGACATACAATGTACACAAAACGGGTGGTTTATGTTAATATCCTCTTTACACATTGAAGAAATTGGGACAACCTAGCAGTGACAGCGCTTGAAAGTGATCGATTATGTTTGGATAATGGGTAGAGGAGCTTTCTTCTTGATCGGTGGAGAAAAAAATAGAATAAGAGAGACAAAGAGCCAAAAGAGAGAAAATAGAGGTAAACTCGCGCGCAAACACGATAAAGTGCACGCATATCAGCAAGAAAAGTTTAACCGCGTTTGTTTAAAAGAGAAAAACCGTGGCGCTTAAACTGAAGTGACCAGAGAATCTCGCCTCACCGCCCGCCGTATTAAAACAGGCGAGGCTGGTCGGGTGGAAAAATGCGGCATAACACTGCGGTCGTAGTGACTTGAGAGAAACCAGACTCGTCCTCGGTAGTATTAGGTGTATGTGCCGCGCGATCCTAAAGGGCGTGTGCAGCTTTCGCGCGCCTCAATGTTTAAGAGGAATGGCCTGGCGCGGTTAAGGGTTCTACAGCTCAAGCCGCTAAACACAAAGACATCGTTTTCACAGTCAAGTTCACGGACACGTTTAACCACGGCACAATATACTAGTTTAAAACCGAAATTTAAATTCAACAAAAAACGGCAATTTCAATGGTGGCGTACAAATTGTTCTTGAAACAAACACACACAATGGAATAACAAACCGCTTCCTGGCCATGCCAGTATAATATTGATTAATTACAGTCACACTACGATTTTCAATTTTCTGTGAACAGAACCCTCAGTGCAGTAAAAATAGAAATTGTTTTTAGGACACTACATGACTACAGTACAGTACGGAATATGTGGTTAATATTACACGACGAACTTTTATAACCACGAATTGTTCCTAAACAATGAATTGTCCCTAATTTCACTATGTATCCTTGCCATTGAACCGTTAACCTTAAAGTATGTCGTGTCCGCTGTGGGCAGGTAAAGAGAGCGATTTAACCACGGCATTTTACTATTGCGTTTAACCAATGCTCACTTTGCGCATCTTATTTATGACCGGGGAGTGGTCTAACATACTTTAGTTGGACGAAGTCGTGCATAATTCATACGCAATATGATACAGTTAAAAACAAAACCAGACCCTACCGGTTGGGTCTGTCATTAACAAATGGTTTGCTTTGCTTATGCTAGACGCACACAAATGGTTTAAAACGTTCTGTTTGCTATGCATGGACGATGGCCTTGTTAGATACAACACTACAATGCTGCTATTCATACAATGCTAAGTTAGATAAACACAACTTAACTCGTACATAGGAATAGCAAGGGCCATAAAAGTCAGAATTAACCTCCCTATAAAACAAACACTGTTAAGTAGACATACTAATGTAATCACAAAGTTAACCGCATTAATAGTGTTCTATTAAAGCATTCATTAAGCAAACAAAATTTACTGATCATAGCTAACAAAGGGGGTTTAATAAGTAATGTTCATGTTAAACCAAATTTTAAAGAAAGATTAATCAAAACTACAAAGCCATCGAAGGCAGATATTTCTATCAAACAATGTCTGTATTGTAAACAATTGCTTGATATTAAACATTCAAAATATAGGAGTAGTTAATATCTACTTTGGTTTTACCTTCACAAAAATAAGTGTTGTTTTCGTTTTTGTCAAATACGAAATACCAATGTATATGTATAGTGCCACTGTGGAAAATAGCCATGCATATATATTGTGCCATAGCAGTGGCACCATGTTCAATAAACAAAATACGCTGGTACATCGCCTAGAGCAAAATAACCGAGAATAAAGTTTTCGATTTGAATTTGCTTAGCACACAACATTAGTGGTTATAATAGGCAGCATAAGGTTGCTGCAAACTTGTGAAACTGGTTGAAAGAAAGTTTCTACTTTCTAGGAACAGTAAAAGGTTGGAAATGTAATATAAATATATATATATTTATAAGAATAGTGATACATAAAATACACCAATGCCTTTCAGTGTTTAGTATTTCTCACATGTGCATCCACTCGTTCTTAATGCAATGTAGTTCTGTAAACAAGGACTTGTACCTCACCATCACCAATATAGAATAGAACATCATAGCTGATATAGTTGATAAACATAGCACTAAACAAAATTTTAAAGTCGTTGATAAATGTCAAATAGTGTTTGGAACAAAAGAGAAAAGGTAAACAAGTTATAAAGCAGTAGGAAGGTTTACCCTGGCCTAATATTTATAATGAATGGGTTAACTTAACCAAGCATGAACCAAAGTTGCCGCCGTATTGTAATCAGGCATCCATATTCTTATTCATTGAAGCAGAACAGGCTTGGACGTGACATACCATGAAAGATGTAACGCCCAACACAAGCGATAAGGCATTGTGCATTTTTGAATATTGAAAATTCAATATCTGGGATGTGTTCTGGCCAGGACACAGTTACACATTGGGTAACCTCATTGATTAATGAAGAGAATGCAACATATTTTGCTCTGCTTGTTTGTATAGACACCTTAAAACTGTGCTATGCTTAAACTTTAAGTGCAAACATATTTGATAGCACCCCTGTTTCAAAAGTCAAGTTGCTGTTAGTATAGTAGCACAAGGTGTATAATCTAAACTGTCTGCAAACCATTTGATATTTTTTAGAAATTGTATATTTCAAAGGTCATTAAGAAAAATAATGGAAAAATTTAAACACAAAACGATAAACATAAAAACGTAGAATAAAGCTTTTTGTAATAGGTGTAATTTTACCATAAATAAAGAAATGAATAAAAATGAAACTTTTTGTAATAGGTGTAATTTTAACTTAAGGTTTTAACTAGAACAATATTCTTCATGTTCCATTGCCCAACTTGGCCTACAACAGGAAAAACTGGTCCAGTTATAAATTGGTGGCCATGCCTCATTAATATATTCAACCAAGTGTAACATAGTATAATAGCAAAGAGAAAAAGAGACACCCTGGTCTCTATTGGAATGAAAATTAGGGAATGCAACCCCTTTAACAAAAACGAACAATCCACAACCCAATATTTGAAAAAAAAACTGGTTCAATTGTTGGTTGTAGACCAAAGCATAAATAATTGATACATGTTATTTCGGTATTGACCTATTTGAAAGGGTTTTTATCTTTCTTTAAGGCAACTTATATATATACATAATATACGGTACATATTATACAAAGGTTAAACGGCTATTCAAAAAATAGACTCACATAATTAGCTATTAGACATTTTTTTGCCTTTTAGGTGACCAGGCATACCATAATAGTAAACAGACAAAACATCAGTGTAATAAAGTTTACTGATTCTGTTTTACTGGTTGAACAAAACATTTACTCAAATATTAAGGTATATTTGCAAAGAACACTTTAAAATGCACTAGAGGTTAAATTGGTTTCTTGTTAAACAAACATTATCATATTGCCTGCAATGTTTACTGATAAATGAATTGCAAGAAATTTACGGATGACCTGTCACCCCAAGTATATTAATCATTAACTGTCATGAAGTTCTATATACAAGTTAGAGTTAGTCAAAAGCATTGTTTTTAGTTTTATTTTTTATAAAATCATGGGTGATTTCTTTTTATAAAATCCAGGGTGACACTTAATATAGAAGTGTCTTTAGTCATCAAAAATGGCCTATTATACATGTACCAACATTACGCCTATTATACATGTTAGCATTTTACCAATGCCTTTCAACCAAATCAATGTATATCAATTTTCAAATAGCCAATTTGGTGCTAGTTCGGCATTCTTTATGGGCAAGGTCCTTGACCTTGTTGACTGAGGCAACATGGTAGGAAAATTAGGCCTTAAACTAATATGATCTATGTCACTGGTTCCTTACGAAAGGGGCGAGGCCCAAAGTTAGGTCAGCTGCTTATTTTTTGTGTCGCTTGTTTTTTTAAAAATCTAATTTAAAATAGTGAAATAACAAACTGCATTTTTTTACTTTATCATTTATTATATATATATATTATAAATATATATATCAATACCAGGGTCGGCGAATTTTTAAATATCTGGGGTATGCGGAGTGCACCTGTGCAATGACCATGACGTCATATTTGTCATTGTATACATGCGGCGCATACCTATTTTTTTTCGGCGGGAATTCGCAACTGAAAATTGGCCCTGCCATTCTCACAGCCACGTGATGTATAATAAAGGTAGTTTGCCTATTAAACAGGGCAACAGGTGGTAATAAACAACCTATCCATGTTCCAGAAGCAGCACTGCTTTATATTTACAACGTTTTCATCCGCCAAGCGGTATGTGCGCATTTCAATCAGATTGAAACTTAAACGGGGATCCGAGTGTTCGTATTTGCCAGGTTTAATAACGTTACTACAGCAATAAATTATCGGTAGAGCTAAAAATATAACAAACAATAGACTTTAAGTACATTTATGCATTATTTTAATCTACTTAACCCGTTTAACTAAAATTCTAAATTACTGTTAATCTGTTATTTATGTGCTGCAATCTCTTCAGATGGGTTGTTGCTCTTAATGCGAACAAAACTAATCTTCCCATACATACCAAAATATATTATGTTTCTGCTAGCGGAGTTCCACACTAAAAGTGTGCAGAGTTTTGTTCCATGCTTCAAATGTGGAGTGAATAGTTTTATTTATTTGTTTAATTGATAGGTACTGCATGTCAATAAATTAAAACCATAAGCAAAAACATACAACACAGGTAATCCAGATGTTAATCTGCACAAACCAGAAAAGTTTAAGCATTATACCACATAATACACTACATACAGAAAACCAACCATCTTTTTTACTTAAACACAGAAGTCATAATGTCTTCTTCACTGTTTTGATGATTTTTAAGAAAGTAAAACTAAACCTTTTGGCGTTAAATTATAAAATACTTTTTAATTTACTTTATGTGATAATTGATCCTAATATTCTATAAACATATTAGCCCTTTAAACCATTATTAGTAAAACTTTAATCATTTATGTATTTTTCCGGCAATTTGCTTGGGTTGCAAGAATTGACCAGACTGATCTTTTAAATGGCTCGCCTTAAAACGTTTTGGGAACCACTGCTCTGGGTTACAGGCAGGTATGCTAACCACAATGCTACAGCACTGGAAAAATAAACAGGAGATAATAAGCGATGAGTCTAAATATTTATCATTATTTTTTATGCAAACAAACAATAATAACAAGAAATTTCCGTGTCCTTTCGATTACGGTAGCAAATATTAAAAAGTATTTAAAAAAAAAACAGGGTACTGTGACAAAAAAAACAGTTGTTAAAACACACCCACGACATACTGTTAAAATGTCTACATTTGTAAAGAAAAAAGCAATCATAAGCTGTACAATTTCCTGATGGCCACGCTTACCTTTTGAAGTAGTAACTAATAGCAAAGAATAGTAACCCAGCTTACCTAAAATATGGTTGCTATCCGTAAGTCCCAATAGGAGCAAATGACAAATCCACAGTCGACCAACCCACATGCTACAGTTCAAGTGCGACACTGCAACTCCAGAATACGTTGAATCCACTGCAGGTATTGGGCATTCAAAACATAGCAAGATAAATAAGGACCTAACACAGCATCTATTTTGCAAAAGTTAAAGCCATAATACACATTGAAGTAGACTATTGAACAGAATTCACCCGTACTGATAAATGGTAATCTTTTAGCTGGTGGCCACCTGAAATTTTGGTTTCAAAATGTTCTTTAGGTCTTACTGGTACTCCCTGTATAATTTTTTTGAGAAAAACTCGGGTGTTTGTGTTGAAAATTAACTTTGAAAATGCACGAAACCGTGCTGCGTCACCGTATTTTCCACCAGCCGTTATGAATTAAACCAAGGTTGGATTATTACGTCATAGAATTCGTATTGTTACGTTTGATTCCTACGTTAAAACAGTGGGAAAAAACAAGGTTATAACGTCCGGTACCTTATGTAATATACCACTATTGTGACATAACAGACCGCGATTGTGACATAATAAATCGTTAACCTTACGCCAATCAGACGAATTACGCTGATTAGACAGCAGGTATCAGTAAGGGCTATAGAACATTTTGAAACCAAAATTTCAGGTGGCCACCAGCTAAAGGGTTACCCTGATAAATAAGCCTTTATAATATTTTTAACAACTGTTGTTTTCTGGTAATTCTTTTGGTATATTAATTAATTCTGCGCTACTGCATTTAAAGAGATAAATAAAATTAATGTATGTTATATTGTTATGTTTGTATAAATCCAGAGTTTTGTTTCTTTGGTTAGATTGGCACAATATGTTGCCAGTCAACTAACATTACTTTATTGGAATGTATTTACTTAGTTTTATCTACCGATGTGATTTATATGTGGTGGTATTATGCGCATTGATTATAACAACAAAGTTCAAATTAGTAGCCTACCCCTACAGTGTTTCCTCCTTGAATGCAAATGTGTACATTGTATGTATAATTTAATTTTCCAGTACTTCTAACTACTAAACATACCCTAGTGCAGTAAGCTTGCATTAAAATTACTATACTAAAATTAAGTAGAAGTTAAATATAGCATTAGGTAGCAAATGTTATAATGTACACCATAAGTTAGTAGTACACATCAGTCAAATCCAATACACTGAACACTGGTAGCCATTGTTATTATAACGTTCCAATTTGCTACCAAGCATTTTTAGTTATCCTTTATGTTGCAAACAAAATAGCCTTTTTATGCCAATAGCGATATTGAAATACACTATACACCAGTATTTCATTTGTATATATTGCAGCAATGCCGCATGATTCTTGATACACATTTATAAATTATCGTAAACAAGACCGTAGCCCTATGTCTAGCCACTCCAACGCCTGGCCGCCCGTCTCCGCGATGAAGTGTGGGCCGTAGGGCTCACATATTCGTGGCACATACGCCGCGCAGCAGTTTTTAGGGGGTCCCTAATAAAACTACGGGTTGCAAGCGGATGAAGATATTTTGTTTATTTGAAACAGAAACGCTGCGCGGCCCCGTCCAATAAATGTCAATGACCATACGTATTTATAAAACAAGTTTTGTTTTGGTCCGATAATTCCAATGGTTTTTGAGTTAAGGTTAAAAAATCATTACGCGGTTGCAGATATTTTGGTTATTTCGATAAATAAACACTTCAAAAAACATTTGAGGTATCAGACCATGGCGCACTCTCGCCATGTTATATAACAGAGGGCGCCATGTATAACAGAGGGCGCCATGTTATAGAGGGCGCCATGTATCAGACCAAATATCGGGGACCCGTGTTTTTAGGGGCCAAATTGTATCGGGACCCGTGTTTTTAGGCGCCGTGCCGCTAACATTCTGCATGTTGTTGCAAACAGTTGTATGTATCAAAGTCCATAGAAATTATTTGTAAATTCAAAATAATTGTTAAGCCGAGGCGAGAATCGAACTCGGGACATTATAACAAAGTGTAGTTTTCGGAATGCTAATTTTGTTTTAGGAACTATAAACATCGTTTATTTGAAACAAATATAGTAGACTGGGGGAAGATGAGACACTCTGTTCGATGAGACTTAAACTAGTTTTAGTTTTGTAAAAAAACGGAGATATAAACATGGGGAAAATAGGCAGGAGTCAATTATGTATAACTTTAATTTGGAATAAAAACAACAAAAAATATCGTTTTAAGTTATATATATAAAGTTTGGTTTACATAGCAAGAAACTAGCACAGCCGGTTAATATCGGTAGGTTAACTACAAGTTGTAGAATACTGCTTATGCAAATATATTTTAATTTGGTGTCCTATCTTCTCTCACATTGTAGTTTTGTAGGTTTTTATAGCCGACGTTTGAAAGGTTTGCATTTAATTCAATAAATTTTACCTCAGGGGTTATTTAAATAAAATACACTGATATAATACCAAGACAATATATAAAAAATAAGTTTGAAATTCAGTTATTGTACTTGGAGATAGTTTATAAGAAGTGGCTTGTGCGAAAAAGAGTGTATAGCAAAAATTTTGAGTTGTTACAAGTTCATGCCTTTGTAGGATAAAATATTTATTAATTAATGTTAGAACAATGTCAATTACCGTTCGAAAAACAATAAATTCATGCAATAATATAGTAGAGTGGGGGAAGATGGGACACTTTGTCTGTCTGTATTATCACAACTTTATAAAAACGCGCGCTCATTACTGTTTTTAAAAACAAAAAAAAAATATGTAAAATAGAAACAGTATACTTTAAACAGATAAAAAAATGCAAAATAGTAATTCAGGTGCTATTTTTTAATGCTCGCTAAATCATAGTAAAGCCGATGATCTTTTTAGTTTGCGTGTGCGAACGATTAAACTACAGTTTCATAGCTCCAGAAAGCAACCTTGAACATTTCGTACAGTTTAATTTTGTCTCATAAAACTAGTTTTAGTTTCGTAAAAAAAAACATTGAGATATAAGCATGAAGAAAATAGGCAGGGGTCAATAGGACTTTAAATTGAGATAAAAACAACAAAAAATATCGGTTTAACGTTATATATATGAAGATTACATGGCAAAGAAAATAGCACAGCCTGTTTAACGCGGTATAGGTTAACTACAAGTTGCAGAATACTGCTAATGTAAATATATTTCAATTTAGAGTCCCATCTTTCCCCATGTTGTAGTTTTGTATGTTTCCATTGCCAAACTTTAAAGATTTGCTTTTAATTTAGTAGTTTATACCTCAGGGGTTATTTAACTATAAGATACTGTTACAATAAAAAGATAATGTGCTAAAAACAGACACTCGACCACTCAATCGTCTAATTGGACAATTCTAAAGAAAACAAAACCGACCACAGAGGGACTCGAACCCTCAATCTTCTGATTCGAAGTCAGACGCCTTATCCATTGGGCCATGCAGCCATATTACTGAAAATTTACAGTTCGCTTTCTATTTAAACCAAATTTCGTTGGATTTGAATATATTTGTATCGTATTAACATTATCAAGACGTTTGTTTTTTTTTGTTAAAAAATATATATATACATTTCTTATTCGTTTAGTTGTACATTAAATAAAGCAATATTGAACACAGAGGGACTCGAGTACTCAATCTTCTGATTGGACAATTTTAAATCAAACAAAATTGACCACAGAGGGACTCGAACCCTCAATCGTCTGATTTTAGAATTCAAACGAAAGTACAATTATAATACCTTTTGATTCGAAATCAGACGCCTTATCCATTGAGTCATGCGGAAATCCTACTGTAATTTACAGTTCGCTTGCTATCCAAACCTATCTTCGTTGGATTTAAATTAATTTGTATCGTTTAACATTATCAAGTCATTTGATTTTTTTGTTGAAAATTATATATCCACTTTTCTTATTCGTATAGTTGTACATTATATAAAGCAATATTAAAAACAAAGGGACTCGCGAGTACACAATCTTCTGATTGGACAATTCTAAAGAAAACGAAATTGACCACAGAGGGACTCGAACCCTCAATCTTCTGATTCGAAGTCAGACGCCTCATCCATTGGGCCATGCGGCCATATTACTGACAACTTACAGTTCGCTTTCTATTTAAACCAAATTTCGTTGGATTTGAATATATTTGTATCGTATTAACATTATCAAGACGTTTGTTTTTTTTTTTGTTAAAAAATATATATATACATTTCTTATTCGTTTAGTTGTACATTAAATAAAGCAATATTGAACACAGAGGGACTCGAGTACTCAATCTTCTGATTGGACAATTCTAAAAAAATAAAACTGACCACACAGGGACTCGAACCCTCTATCTTCTGATTCGAAGTCAGACGCCTTATCCATTGGGCCATGCGGCCATATTTCTGTAATTTACAGTTCGCTTTCTATCCAAACCAAGTTTCGTTGGATTTGAATATATTTGTATCGTATTAACATTATCAAGACACATTCGCGTTCTGCTGTCGTGCAGTACGGACGTCTTTTCGCTGCGTGAAGCAAGCGCTTTGGTAGTTGGATTGCTAGGCAGGTTGTCATACCTTTAAAAGACATCTTAGAGATTAGTTTGTGGCGATTGGTTGCTGCTTACAGTTTTGAAGTATTTGTTTGTATAATTTAATATTAGAATATGGAAATGGATGTATCTGCAATCTCTGAATTGGCTACAATTGGGAATAAATCGTTAGATACAGAAGCAAGAGGTATTAAACGCCCTCGAGATGGATGTATGTCTTCTGATCTACACAATGAACAACAAGAATTGAAAGTTATTTTGCATGGTGTCGAAAAGCAATTGAGAGCATTTAGTCCACTACTTATTAATAAGCTTATCATTGCGTCGATTGGAGAATATCGCGATATTAAAGTACTGAGATCTGGAGATTTATGATTAAGGTGTGTAAACAATGGCCAACGAGTAAAAGCACTTGCTTTAAAATGCTTACAAAACGAAACCACCAGCATTGACATCTGCGTTCAAGCGTATAAACCATCCACAGGCTGCAAGTGTGTGATTAAGCAAGTGCCGCGCGACCTTACTGATGACGAGATTGCCTCGAGTTTATCAGACTTCGGGATAGTGTTCGCAAAGCGCTTTTTTGTAAAAAGGGATGGAAACCTAACAGCCACCACTTCGGTTCTTTTGCAACTAACAACTAATAACTTCCCACAATGTTTAACAATCGGATACATTCGTTTCAATACCGTCGCATACAATCCCCCACCGTTAAGATGTTTTAATTGTAATAGATTCGGCCACATATCGAAGTTCTGCCGATCACAGATTCGATGCGCAAAGTGTGGCGGCGACCATGAGTATAAAAAATGCACTGCTGAAACTCGCTGCTGTAATTGCCAAGGAGATCACAGCGCAGCATACAAAAGCTGTCCGAACTACAAACGAGAAATTCAAATTAAGCAATACATAGTCAACGAAAAGCTTAGTTACAAGGATGCTGTCACAAACTGAACTTGGCACAAGCTCCGACGGTTCGTCCATCAGTTCACGAAGTATCTTATTCGCGAAATGATTTTCCACCTCTTCAGTCAATATCCCTCCCGCAGATTGTATCAACGTCTAATCAACCTAGCCCAAATCATATCAGGACTTCTGTACCAAAAAGCCAACCCATATCGAACAACGACCACAGTATCATCGTAACGGCTCAGACATTGTCCCGCTTTATGAAAGATATGATTGCACTAATCACTACTGCATTAGTCAATAACGATGTAACAAACCTATGCTTGGACGTTCAAAATACATGTAAAGCCTACTTCGGAGAAATCTCACCAAAAATTCAACAGACTCATTCTGACACCATGGAACCCCAACAATCGCATTCAATATGAAGAACAAAAATCTAATAATATGGCATTGGAACTGCCGAAGCATATACCGAAAACTACCCGAACTAAAACAATTTGTTTACAATGGACACAACCGCCCCGACCTTATTTGTTTACAAGAAACACACCTAACTCCAAAATATAAAGTTTCTCTCCCGGGTTATAGTTTTATCAGAAAGGATAGGCTTGATCGACGTGGAGGGGGGGGTGCTATCTGGATTAAAGACTCACTTAGTTTTACAAATGTTAATCTCCGCAATGTTCATAAAGACGTAGAACATATTGTAGTCTCGGTAAGTGGTATCCCCGTTGTGAACATATATATTCCACCTGCAGCGAGTATTCACGAGTCGCACTTCCTTGATCTGCTAGGAGCGTTAAAGAACCGAGCAATCATTGTGGGAGATTTTAATGCACACCACTCGATGTGGAAATCATCACAGTGCAACACGATAGGCGCTGGTATTGTCGATTTCCTACAAGCATCCCAAATGGTTTTGTTAAACTGTGATACGCACACAAGAGTATCAATGAACCCCAACGATCGGTCAAGTGGCTCTCTTCTGGATTTAACAATAGCCACTAGCGATATTGCAGGAAGAACATTCGTTAATGTCTCTGACAACTTGTTCGGTAGCGACCACTTACTTGTAGAGGTCACATTAAATTGGATTGTCGAACGATCTACAAACTTCACGCCTCGGTGGTGTCTGTCCAAGGCGGATTGGGAAGCCTACAAAACCATGTGCAACAACTTAATAAAGCAAGATTTAGTCAGCAATGACGTACAGGAGTTCTGCGATGGTCTCTCCAATGCTGTCGTTAAAGCCGCCAACGCAACTATTCCAAAAACCAAGCCGTCTCGCCGCAATCCAGTCCCTTGGTGGGGTGATGAATGTAAAGCAGCAATTCAAGCAAAAAACAAAGCTTGGCAAGCTTTTAAAAGTTCATACTCTTCTAAGGACGCCATTGAATTCAAAAGAAGGCGGGCCATTGCCAGAAAACTTATAATCTTCAAAAAACAACAATCTTGGAAAAAATTCTGTAACTCACTATCCGGCTGCACAAAACTCACCCCTGTATGGAACATGGCAAAATCTATGTTCGGAAATCTAAACATGTCTGTAAAACCATCGTTTACCGCTACTGATGGTAATCAGAGAGACCCAGGTATTAACAGCTCAAACTATCTAGCCGCACATTTTCAACGCATTGGCAGCAACTGCAATTATTCTGCTAATTTCCGCGAAGGTCGGAAAAGAGCTATAGATCTGGCAATTCCGCAACTAAAAGGTTTACCTTCAGATAACCTTTCATCACCGCTTAATAAAGCATTTACCATAGCTGAACTCGAACAATGTATAAGAAGCATAGCGCACAAGAAAAATACTTCTCCTGGAATAGATGGGATTCCTTACCAAATGCTTGTACAACTTCCCGCTTCAAGCCTTACAATATTATTACAATTGATCAACAATATTTGGATATCTGGGACCATACCATCAAACTGGAAGCACTCTGTAGTTATACCTCTGTTAAAGCCCGGGAAGCCAAAGAATACTGCTTCGTCTTATCGACCAATATCCCTTACGTCAAGCATGTGCAAAATTATGGAAAGACTCGTACTCCGTAGATTAAATTGGTTTCTGGAAAAGGAAAACGTAATCCATAAGTCACAAAGTGGATTTAAAAGTAGACGATCTACCACCGACCACATACTTCACCTTCACAATGACGTGCAGTGTGCCATGGCAAATCGCTCTTCAGTTGTCTGTGTGTTTCTTGACATCGAAAAAGCTTATGACATGGTATGGAACGAGGGTCTTATATACAAGCTTCATGCCATTGGAATAACTGGTCGAATGCTTCATTTCATATCTTCATTCTTATCAAATCGCACGTTCCAAGTCAAACTGAACAATGAACTTTCCGATATCTTCACCATAGAAAACGGAGTTCCACAAGGTAGTGTTTTAAGCCCCATACTATTTAATATTATGATTAATGACTTGTCCAATCAACTGCCTGTGACAAGCAAACACGCACTATACGCCGACGACTGTGCAATATGGATTGAAAGCAAGCAACTCAAGTGTCTCAAAACGAAAATCCAATACGCCTTAAACGTCATCAACGTTTGGAGCCAACAATGGGGAATTAAGTTTTCTCACACCAAAACCAAAGCTCTATTGTTCACAAACAAGCGAAAACTGCCAGATATGAAGATTACACTCTACGGAAACAGTATTACATATGTTACAGAATTTAAATATCTTGGCGTAATATTTGATAAACGACTAACATACAAATCACACATAACATACATTCGATGTAAATGCCTGAGACGAATTAATCTACTACATATTCTTTGCAGATCGAAATGGGGAGCGCAAAAATCAGCCTTGCTTGCCATATACCGAGCTTCGATACGCCCCGTCATTGAGTATCGAATCGAAGCATATTTCTCTGCCTCTTCCTCCAATAGAAGCGTAATACAAACCGTACAAAACAATTGTTTGCGGCTGGCCACTGGAAGTATGATCAGCACACCAATTGTTTGTTTGCAAGCATTGTGCCAGGAACCACCAGTTTACATTCGATACCAGAACGCTTGTCTAAAATACAAGCTCAAGCTACTCATTCCCACCAAATCGCCACAATTCGAGCACACTACTACGGGCTTCGACTAGTGAATCTTCATTTCTGCAAGTTACAGAGGAATTCCCAACCGAAACAACTGTCGGGCTAATCCAACCTTTCACTTCGCCAATGTGGGAAATCTCTGAAGAATTCTGTGACACCTCTCTAGCGCCACTGGTAGACGAAGACATATCCAACGAACGAAAACAAAGTCTCTTCGTCGAGAGGATTGTAACGTATTACCAAGGATATACGCAAATATACTGCGATGGGTCAAAACAAGAATCTGGATGTGGATGTTCCTTTATAATTCCAAGTGAAGGTTACACATCGTCTTCATCTCTACACAAGTCGTACTCGGCGTATTCATGCGAATTATATGCAACCATGATGGCATTAAAACATGTAAACTCTAAAGAAACACATAATTCTTACCTAATTATATGTGACTGCCTGAATGCAATCACATCCATCGCACAACGGCGCCACTCAAAAAACTTTATTCTTAAGGAGATTCTTGAACTAATATTCAATATTTTAAACAGACAAATGACCATCAAAATTCTCTGGGTCCCAAGTCACTGTGGTATACCAGGCAATGAGGAATCTGACCAAAATGCAAAGCAATCGGCAAAGACCAACCATTGCGATGTTTCCACTACGGCTCTAACTGACTGCATTTATACATCACAAGTTAACCTCCGAACTAAATTTTGTGAGTATTACGTACAAAACAATCAAAACACTGCAATGAAAAACATTTTCCCAAAACTGCCAAGTAACAACGACTTAAAGCAAATGGACTCTCGAATTGAAGAAGTTATCTACTCTCGATTACTCACCGGGCATAATCGCCTGAATGGGCACCTAAACCGTATCGGCCTCCATGAAAATGGACAATGCCCAAGATGCAACGTCAACGAGACAGCTGAACATTTATTAATTTCCTGTATTAACACCGCAAACGTAACAGCTATGTTAAAAACATTATGTTCTGAAATGAAACTTTCTTATAATTTTAACACACTGCTAACTGACAACGCCCTTATTAAACATACTATTTCCTTTTTTAGAGCATTAAATCGTCTTTAGAAACAAGATCACCTGATTACTATTTATTTATTTCTATTGTTGTTTTCTTAAATGTTATTGACTCGTACAAATTGTTCTGAACATAGACAAACCAATGATGATATATTTACTGTTAAAGTAATGAATTTCTGTCATTTTACCGGTATAATGCTTTCGCCAAAACCTATCACCAAAAAGTAGACTAAATTCCCTTTTTCCGTTATCGTCAAGCTTTTGTACAATTTACGGTCATGTATTCTGTGTAAAAAAACAAAAGGTTAAATGCACCAAAATGTAATAATAATAATAATAATGTAAAACTAGTACCTCGTCCGTATTTCGTTGCAGACTTTGAAGCTAATCTGTCCATACAACTTCATTTAAAGCTATTGGAACACTTTGTTAAAATATAAAATAATTTGAGTTATGAGACTACGTCACCGGTTTTATTTCGGATTTCTGATATGTGCTCGGAATGGTGATTCGTTTTTTGGACGATAAACACGATTTTAGAATTAAAAGAAAGTACAATTACAATACCGCATGAAATATACACTTTAAAATAGAAAAGTTATTGTATATATGTCTGTATAACTTGCAACGTGTGGGGATATAGCTCAGTGGTAGAGCATTCGACTGCAGATCGAGAGGTCCCTGGTTCAAATCCGGGTGTCCCCTTTATTATTGTCCATTTATTATATCCACACATTTACTGCGAACGTTTTCGATTTGCATAACGTACTTGTGCAAAGTTTCAAACAACTGATTACTCGGTTTGAAAGTATGATTACCTTTATTTTTCCGTACAAATTTAAGCGTTGGCGAACTTAAAACCAAAATCCATTGGGCCACGCACACGCACGAATGCACCGCAGGTAGGTCACTATATTATACAACAGAAGTGCAAAGGATTGGAATATTAGTTACCTTGTTAATACAATGTGGTTTAAAATTGGAATTGTACATTAAACAACAACCATGACCAACACAGGAACTCGAACCATCAATCTTCTGATTCGCAGTCAGACGGCTTATCCATTAGGCCATGCGACCATAGTACTGAAACTCTAGAGTTCGCTTTCCATCCAACCCAATTTCGTTGGATTTAAATTAATTTGTATGGTATTAACATGATCAAGAGATTTGTTTTTTTTTGTTTAAAATTGTATATCCACTTTTCTTATTCGTATAGTTCTACATTAAATGAACCAGTATTGAACAGAGAGGGACTCGAGTACTCAATCTTCTGATTGGACAATTCTAAATAAAACAAAATTGACCACACAGGGACTCGAACCCTCAATCTTCTGATTCGAAATCAGACGCCTTATTCATTGGGCCATGCGGCCATTGCAGTAAAACACTGAAGTCCGCTTTCTATCTAGCCCAATTGCTTTGGAGTTGAATTCATTTTTATCATACATACATTTGTTATTTTTGTTTAAAATGATTTTCCACTTTTTTTCATGTAGTTGTACATTAAACAAATACTAATTGACCACCGAAGGACTCGAACCCTTAGTCTTCAGATTCGAAGTCAGACGCCTTATTCATTAGGCTATGTGGCTGACAAAATGCACTGGTGTAAATTGTAAGAGTGCTAATTTAAATAAACGATTCGTATTTATATGGTTGTATAACTTTATGTAAAACTAGTACCTCGTCCGTATTTCGTTGCAGACTTTGAAGCTGATCTGTTCATACAATTTCATTTAAAGCTATTGGAACACTTTGTTAAAATGTAAATAATTTGGGATATGAGACTATGTCACCGGTTTTGTTTCTGATTTTTGATATGTGCTCGGAATGGTGATTCGTTTTTTTGACGATAAACACAATCTTAGAATTAAAAGTAAAATGCAATTATATTACCGCATGAAATATACACTTTAAAATAGGAAAGTTATTGTATATATGTCTGTATAACTTGCAACGTGTGGGGATATAGCTCAGTGGTAGAGTATTCGTTTGCAGATCGAGAGGTCCCTGGTTCAAATCCGGGTGTCCCCTTTATTACTGTCTATTTATTATACCCAACATTTACTTCGAACGTTTTCGATTCGCATAACGTACTAGTGCAAATTTTTAAACAACTGATTACTCGGTTTGAAAGTATGATTACCTTCATTTTTCTGTACAAATTTAAGCGTTGGCGAACTTAAAACCAAAATCCATTGGGCCACGCACACGCACGAATGCACCGCAGATAGGTCACTATACTATACGCAACAGAAGTGCAAAGGATTGGAATATTAGTTACCTTGTTAATACAATGTGGTTTAAAATTGGAATTGTACATTATACAACAACCATGACCAACACAGGAACTCGAACCATCAATCTTCTGATTCGCAGTCAAACGGCTTATCCATTGGGCCATGCGACCATAGTACTGCAACTCTAGAGTTCGCTTTCTATCCAACCCAATTTCGTTGGATTTAAATTAATTTGTATGGTATTAACATGATCAAGAGATTTGTTTTTTTTTGTTTAAAATTATATATCCACTTTTCTTATTCGTATAGTTGTACATTAAATGAACCAGTATTGAACAGAGAGGGACTCGAGTACTCAATCTTCTGATTGGACAATTCTAAATAAAACAAAATTGACCACAGAGGGACTCGAACCCTCACTCTTCTGATTCGAAGTCAAACGCCTTATCCATTGGGCCATGCGGCCAATGCAGCAAAACACTCAAGTCCGCTTTCTATCTAGCCCAATTGCTTTGGAGTTGAATTCATTTTTATCATACATACATTTGTTATTTTTGTTTAAAATGATTTTCCACTTTTTTTTTCATGTAGTTGTACATTAAAAAAAATATTTATATTGTTGTGTAACTTTACGTAAAACACGTACGTCGCCCGTATTTCCTTGCAGACTTTGAAGCTGATCTGCCAATACAATTCCATAACACTTTGTTAAAATGTAAAATAATTTGGGTTATAAGACTATGTCACCGGTTTTGTTTCTGATTTTTGATATGTGCTCGGAATAGTGATTTGTTTTTAGACGATAAACACGATGTTAGAAATAAAAGAAAGTACAATTATAATACCGCAATAAAAATATATACTTTAAAATAGGAAAGTTATTGTATATATGTCTGTATAAATTGCAACGTGTGGGGATGTAGCTCAGTGGTAGAGCCTTCGAATGAAGATCGAGAGGTCCCTGGAGTGGTAGAGCCTTCGAATGAAGATCGAGAGGTCCCTGGTTCAAATCCGGGTGTCCCCTTTATTACTGTCTATTTATTATATCCAACATTTACTTCGAACGTTTTCGATTCGCATAACGTACTAGTGCAAATTTTTAAACAACTGATTACTCGGTTTGAAAGTATGATTACCTTTATTTTTCTGTACAAATTTAAGCGTTGGCGAACTTAAAACCAAAATCCATTGGGCCACGCACACGCACGAATGCACCGCAGGTAGGTCACTATACTATACGCAACAGAAGTGCAAAGAATATTAGTTACCTTGTTAATACAATGTGGTTTAAAATTGGAATTGTACATTAAACAACAACCATGACCAACACAGGAACTCTAACCATCAATCTTCTGATTCGCAGTCAGACGGCTTATCCATTGGGCCATGCGACCATAGTACTGCAACTCTAGAGTTCGCTTTCTATCCAACCGAATTTCGTTGGATTTAAATTAATTTGTATGGTATTAACATGATCAAGAGATTTGTTTTTTTTTGTTTAAAATTATATATCCACTTTTCTTATTCGTATAGTTCTACATTAAATGAACCAGTATTGAACAGAGAGGCACTCGAGTACTCAATCTTCTGATTGGACAATTCTAAATAAAACAAAATTGACCACAGAGGGACTCGAACCCTCAATCTTCTGATTCGAAGTCAGACGCCTTATCCATTGGGCCATGCGGCCATTGCAGCAAAACACTCAAGTCCGCTTTCTATCTAGCCCAATTGCTTTGGAGTTGAATTCATTTTTATCATACATACATTTGTTATTTTTGTTTAAAATGATTTTTCACTTTTTTTTTCGTGTAGTTGTACATTAAACAAATACTAATTGACCACCGAAGGACTCGAACCGTCAGTCTTCAGATTCGATGTCAGACGCCTTATTCATTAGGCTATGCGGCTGACGAAATGCACTGGTGTAAATTGTAAGAGTGCTAATTTAAATAAACGATTCGTATTTATATGGTTGTTTAACTTTTTGTAAAACTAGTACCTCGTCCGTATTTCGTTGCAGACTTTGCAGCTGATCTGTCCATACAATTTCGTTTAAAGCTATTGGAACACTTTGTTAAAATATAAAATAATTTGAGTTATGAGACTACGTCACCGGTTTTATTTCGGATTTCTGATATGTGCTCGGAATGGTGATTCGTTTTTGGACGATAAACACAATTCTAGAATTAAAACTAAAATGCAATTATAATACCGCATGAAATATACACTTTAAAATAGGAAAGTTATTGTATATATAGCTGCATTCCTAGCTACTTGTGGGGATATAGCTCAGTGGTAGAGCATTCGACTGCAGATCGAGAGATCCCTAGTTCAAATCCGGATGTCCCCTTTATTGTTGCTCATTTATTATATTCAAAATTTACTGCGAACGTTTTCGATTCGCATAACGTACTAGTGCAAAGTTTTAAACAACTGATTACTCGGTTTAAAAGTGTGATTACCTTTATTATTTCTGTACAAATTTAAGCGTTGGGGAACTTAAAACCAAAATCTATTGGGCCACGCACACGCACCAATGCACCGCAGATAATACCGCAAAAAATATACACTTTAAAATAGGAGAGTTATTGTTCATATGTCTGTTTACTTTGCTACGTGTGGGGATATAGCTCAGTGGTAGAGCATTCGACTGCAGATCGAGAGGTCCCTGGTAAAAATCCGGGTGTCCCCTTTATTATTGTCCCTTTATTATTGTCCATTTATTATATCCGAAATTTACTTTGAACGATTTCGATTCGCATAACGTACTAGTGAAAAGTTTTAAACAACTGATTACTCGCTTTGAAAGTGTGATTACCTTTATTTTTCTGAACAAATTTAAGCGTTAGCGAACTTAAAACCAAAATCCATTGGGCCACGCACACGCACGAATGCACCGCAGATAGGTCACTATACTATACGCAACAGAAGTGCAATGGATTTGAATATTAGTTACCTTTTTAATACAATGTGGTTTAAAATTAGAATTGTACGTTAAACAACAACAATGACCAACACTGGAACCCGAACCATCAATCTTCTGTTGCGCAGTCAGACGGCGTATCCATTGGGCCATGCGACCATAGTTCTGCAACTCTACAGTTCGCTTTCTATCTAACCTAATTTCGTTGGATTTGAATTAATTTGTATGGTATTAAGATGATCAAGAGATTTGTTTTTTTTTGTTTAAAATTATATATCCACTTTTCTTATTCGTATAGTTGTACATTAAATGAACCAGTATTGAACAGAGAGAGACTCGAGTACTCAATCTTCTGATTGGACAATTCTAAACAAAACAAAATTGACCGCATAGGGACTAGAACCCTCAATCTTCTGATTCGATGTCAGACGCCTTATCCACTGGGCCATGCGGCCTTTGCAGAAAAACACTTAAGTCCGCTTTCTATCTAGCCCAATTGCTTTGGAGTTGAATTCATTTTTATCATACATACATTTGTTATTTTTGTTTAAAATGATTTTCCACTTTTTTTTCATGTAGTTGTACATTAAACAAATACTAATTGACCACCGAAGGACTCGAACCCCCAGTCTTCAGATTCGATGTCAGACGCCTTATTCATTAGGCTATGCGGCTGACGAAATGCACTGGTGTAAATTGTAAGAGTGCTAATTTAAATAAACGATTTGTATTTATATGGTTGTGTAACTTTATGTAAAACTAGTACCTCGTCCGTATTTCGTTGCAGACTTTGAAGCTGATCTGTCCATACAATTTCATTTAAAGCTATTGAAACACTTTGTTAACATATAAAATAAATTGAGTTATGAGACTACGTCATAGGTTTTATTTCGGATTTCTGATATGTGCTCGGAATGGTGACTCATTTTTGGCCGATAAACACAATTTTAGAATTAAAACTAAAGTGCAATTATAATACCGCATGAAGTATACACTTTAAAATAGGAAAGTTATTGTATATATATCTGTATTCCTTGCTACTTGTGGGGATATAGCTCAGTGGTAGAGCATTCGACTGCAGATCGAGAGGTCCCTAGTTGAAATCCGGGTGTCCCCTTTATTAAACACGTTAGTGGTCATATAGATCCTTTTTCGTCGAACAGTTGTTCTTGGCTTTGTTGTTGTTGCTGATAGGGTGATTATTTTCCGCACTTACCCTTATTCTCAATTCTAGCATTTTTCTTTAATCTCTCGATTGAAGTCAAATCGTAATATATATTTATCATTTTTAGACTGAATTTTCAGATTTAAAACCGCACGATGAGCGATTAATTAACGATTACTTTCCTCATTCACTTTACATAACGGAAACACTGTCTGGAGTTTGGCGGGAAACGAAGTGTATCCACACAACGATTCACGACTGAATCAAACTATTAGCATTTGTGGGGACGCATTAAATGCACTACTCTTATACCGTATTATCATTAATCGTAATTGAAACATTATTTTAATTCAACATCATATGATTAATATTAACTTCTAACATTACCTAATTACTGCGTGATTACGGTTCGTCAAAATTCATGAAAACAAACGTTTTTAAGTGACGACGACGTTAACTAGTGTAAGTTTACAATAACCACATGGTACAGGAGTTGTACAAAGCGTATTTACACATATTCTTTACCAATCACTCAATCCTCATACGTCATAAGTTTCATTAGTTGTAATACATGTATAAATACATTCTGCCTACTGTTCCACAGTCACCAATGGCGACTAGAACCCGTTTTGTTGGTTACCTCAGATTTGTTTTTGATCGAGCCCAGTCGACCGTTGTAGTAAAAGGATTAACTAATATAGCAGGGTGGGGGTAGATGGGATACCATTTCATTTTGTTTTCTCTTTTCATTTGGTAGTAAACAAAGAACATTTAATGAATTATAAAACCGTATCTTCACGACTTCCACAGACCATTGTTAATTGTTTAAAACACGATCAGGCTATTTGGATATTATGTGTTAAAGGTGTCCCATCTTCCCCGACTCTACTGTCTTATGCTAATTAGTTTAAAACGTGTTCATTCATTAGATCTGTGATCTCTTGTTATTGAATTTTATGTAGGGAAAGAGATTTGTTTTTTTTGTTTAAAATTATATATCCACTTTTCTTATTCGTATAGTTGTACATTAAATGAACCAGTATTGAACAGAGAGGGACTCGAGTACTCAATCTTCTGATTGGACAATTCTAAACAAAACAAATTGACCACTTAGGGACTAGAACCCTCAATCTTCAGATTCGTAGTCAGACGCCTTATCCAATGGCCATGCGGCCATTGCTATAAAACAGTGAAGTCCGCTTTCTATCTAGCCCAATTGCTTTGGAGTTGAATTCATTTTTAACATACATACATTTGTTACTTTTGTTTAAAATGATCTTCCACTTTTCTTTTTCATGTAGTTGTACATTAAACAAATACTAATTGACCAACGAAGGACTCGAACCGTCAGTCTTCAGATTCGATGTCAGACGCCTTATTCATTAGGCTATGCGGCCGACGAAATGCACTGGTGTAAATTGTAAGAGTGCTAATTTAAATAAACGATTCGTATTTATATGGTTGTTTAACTTTTTGTAAAACTAGTACCTCGTCCGTATTTCGTTGCAGACTTTGCAGCTGATCTGTCCATACAATTTCGTTTAAAGCTATTGGAACACTTTGTTAAAATATAAAACAATTTGAGTTATGAGACTACGTCACCGGTTTTATTTCGGATTTCTGATATGTCCTCGGAATGGTGATTCGTTTTTGGACGATAAACACAATTCTAGAATTAAAACTAAAATGCAATTATAATACCGCATGAAATATACACTTTAAAATAGGAAAGTTATAGTATATATATCTGCATTCCTAGCTACTTGTGGGGATATAGCTCAGTGGTAGAGCATTCGACTGCAGATCGAGAGATCCCTAGTTCAAATCCGGATGTCCCCTTTATTGTTGCTCATTTATTATATTCAAAATTTACTGCGAACGTTTTCGATTCGCATAACGTACTAGTGCAAAGTTTTAAACAACTGATTACTCGGTTTGAAAGTGTGATTACCTTTATTATTTCTGTACAAATTTAAGCGTTGGGGAACTTAAAACCAAAATCTATTGGGCCACGCACACGCACCAATGCACCGCAGATAATACCGCAAAAAATATACACTTTAAAATAGGAGAGTTATTGTTCATATGTCTGTTTACTTTGCTACGTGTGGGGATATAGCTCAGTGGTAGAGCATTCGACTGCAGATCGAGAGGTCCCTGGTAAAAATCCGGGTGTCCCCTTTATTATTGTCCCTTTATTATTGTCCATTTATTATATCCGAAATTTACTTTGAACGATTTCGATTCGCATAACGTACTAGTGAAAAGTTTTAAACAACTGATTACTCGCTTTGAAAGTGTGATTACCTTTATTTTTCTGAACAAATTTAAGCGTTAGCGAACTTAAAACCAAAATCCATTGGGCCACGCACACGCACGAATGCACCGCAGATAGGTCACTATACTATACGCAACAGAAGTGCAATGGATTTGAATATTAGTTACCTTTTTAATACAATGTGGTTTAAAATTAGAATTGTACGTTAAACAACAACAATGACCAACACTGGAACCCGAACCATCAATCTTCTGTTGCGCAGTCAGACGGCGTATCCATTGGGCCATGCGACCATAGTTCTGCAACTCTACAGTTCGCTTTCTATCTAACCTAATTTCGTTGGATTTGAATTAATTTGTATGGTATTAAGATGATCAAGAGATTTGTTTTTTTTTGTTTAAAATTATATATCCACTTTTCTTATTCGTATAGTTGTACATTAAATGAACCAGTATTGAACAGAGAGAGACTCGAGTACTCAATCTTCTGATTGGACAATTCTAAACAAAACAAAATTGACCGCATAGGGACTAGAACCCTCAATCTTCTGATTCGATGTCAGACGCCTTATCCACTGGGCCATGCGGCCTTTGCAGAAAAACACTTAAGTCCGCTTTCTATCTAGCCCAATTGCTTTGGAGTTGAATTCATTTTTATCATACATACATTTGTTATTTTTGTTTAAAATGATTTTCCACTTTTTTTTCATGTAGTTGTACATTAAACAAATACTAATTGACCACCGAAGGACTCGAACCCCCAGTCTTCAGATTCGATGTCAGACGCCTTATTCATTAGGCTATGCGGCTGACGAAATGCACTGGTGTAAATTGTAAGAGTGCTAATTTAAATAAACGATTTGTATTTATATGGTTGTGTAACTTTATGTAAAACTAGTACCTCGTCCGTATTTCGTTGCAGACTTTGAAGCTGATCTGTCCATACAATTTCATTTAAAGCTATTGAAACACTTTGTTAACATATAAAATAAATTGAGTTATGAGACTACGTCATAGGTTTTATTTCGGATTTCTGATATGTGCTCGGAATGGTGATTCGTTTTTGGCCGATAAACACAATTTTAGAATTAAAACTAAAGTGCAATTATAATACCGCATGAAGTATACACTTTAAAATAGGAAAGTTATTGTATATATATCTGTATTCCTTCCTACTTGTGGGGATATAGCTCAGTGGTAGAGCATTCGACTGCAGATCGAGAGGTCCTTAGTTCAAATCCGGGTGTCCCCTTTATTAAATACGTTAGTGGTCATATAGATCCTTTTTCGTCGAACAGTTGTTCTTGGCTTTGTTGTTGTTGCTGATAGGGTGATTATTTTCCGCACTTACCCTAATTCTCAATTCTAGCATTTTTCTTTAATCTCTCGATTGAAGTCAAATCGTAATATATATTTATCATATTTAGACAGAATTTTCAGATTTAAAACCGCACGATGAGCGATTAATTAACGATTACTTTCCTCATTCACTTTACATAACGGAAACACTGTCTGGAGTTTGGCGGGAAACGAAGTGTATCCACACAACGATTCACGACTGAATCAAACTATTAGCATTTGTGGGGACGCATTAAATGCACTACTCTTATACCGTATTATCATTAATCGTAATTGAAACATTATTTCAATTCAACATCATATGATTTATATTAACTTCTAACATTACCTAATTACTGCGTGATTACGGTTCGTCAAAATTCATGAAAACAAACGTTTTTAAGTGACGACGACGTTAACTAGTGTAAGTTTACAATAACCACATGGTACAGGAGTTGTACAAAGCGTATTTACACATATTCTTTACCAATCACTCAATCCTCATACGTCATAAGTTTCATTAGTTGTAATACATGTATAAATACATTCTGCCTACTGTTCCACAGTCACCAATGGCGACTAGAACCCGTTTTGTTGGTTACCTCAGATTTGTTTTTGATCGAGCCCAGTCGACCGTTGTAGTAAAAGGATTAACTAATATAGCAGGGTGGGGGTAGATGGGATACCTTTTCATTTTGTTTTCTCTTTTCATTTGGTAGTAAACAGAGAACATTTAATGAATTATAAAACCGTATCTTCACGACTTCCACAGACCATTGTTAGTTGTTTAAAACACGATTAGGCTATTTGGATATTATGTGTTAAAGGTGTCCCATCTTCCCCGACTCTACTGTCTTATGCTAATTAGTTTAAAACGTGTTTATTCATTAGATCTGTGATCTCTTGTTATTGTCCATTTGTTATATTCAAAATTTACTGCGAACGTTTTCGATTCGCATAACGTACTAGTGCAAAGTTTTAAACAACTGATTACTCGGTTTGAAAGTGTGATTACCTTTATTATTTCTGTACAAAATTAAGCGTTGGGGAACTTAAAACCAAAAACTATTGGGCCTCGCACACGCACCAATGCACCGCAGATAATACCGCATAAAATATACACTTTAAAATAGGAGAGTTATTGTTCATATGTCTGTTTACCTTGGTACGTGTGGGGATATAGCTCAGTGGTACAGCATTCGACTGCAGATCGTGAGGTCCCTGGTTCAAATCCGGGTGTCCCTTTTATTAATGTCTATTTATTATATCCGAAATTTACTTTGAACGATTTCGATTCGCATAACGTACTAGTGAAAAGTTTTAAACAACTGATTACTCGCTTTGAAAGTGTGATTACCTTTATTTTTCTGAACAAATTTAAGCGTTGGCGAACTTAAAACCAAAATCCATTGCGCCACGCACACGCACGAATGCACCGCAGATAGGTCACTATACTATACGCAACAGAAGTGCAAAGGAGTTGAATATTAGTTACCTTTTTAATAAAATGTGGTTTAAAATTAAAATTGTACGTTAAACAACAACAATGACCAACACTGGAACCCGAACCATCAATCTTCTGATGCGCAGTCAGACGGCGTATCCATTGGGCCATGCGACCATAGTTATGCAACTCTACAGTTCGCTTTCTATCTAACCTAATTTCGTTGGATTTGAATTAATTTGTATGGTATTAACACGATCAAGAGATTTGTTTTTTTTGTTTAAAATTATATATCCACTTTTCTTATTCGTATATTTGTACATTAAATGAACCAGTATTGAACAGAGAGGGACTCGAGTACTCAATCTTCTGATTGGACAATTCTAAACAAAACAAAATTGACCACATAGGGACTAGAACCCTCAATCTTCTGATTCGATGTCAGACGCCTTATCCACTGGGCCATGCGGCCTTTGCAGAAAAACACTGAAGTCCTCTTTCTATCTAGCCCAATTGCTTTGGAGTTGAATTCATTTTTATCATACATACATTTGTTATTTTTGTTTAAAATGATTTTCCACTTTTTTTTTCATGTAGTTGTACATTAAACAAATACTAATTGTCCACCGAAGGACTCGAACCGTCAGTCTTCAGTTTCGATGGCAGACGCCTTATTCATTAGGCTATGCGGCTGACGAAATGCACTGGTGTAAATTGTAAGAGTGCTAATTTAAACAAACGATTCGTATTTATATGGTTGTTTAACTTTTTGTAAAACTAGTACCTCGTCCGTATTTCGTTGCGGACTTTGAAGCTGATCTGTCCATACAATTTCGTTTAAAGCTATTGGAACACTTTGTTAAAATATAAAATAATTTGAGTTATGAGACTACGTCACCGGTTTTATTTCGGATTTCTGATATGTCCTCGGAATGGTGATTCGTTTTTGGACGATAAACACAATTCTAGAATTCAAACTAAAGTGCAATTATAATACCGCATGAAATATACACTTTAAAATAGGAAAGTTATTGTATATATATCTGCATTCCTTGCTACTTGTGGGGATATAGCTCAGTGGTAAAGCATTCGACTGCAGATCGAGAGGTCCCTAGTTCAAATCCGGGTGTCCCCTTTATTGTTGCTCATTTATTATATTCAAAATTTACTGCGAACGTTTTCGATTCGCATAACGTACTAGTGCAAAGTTTTAAACAACTGATTACTCGGTTTGAAAGTGTGATTACCTTTATTATTTCTGTACAAAATTAAGCGTTGGGGAACTTAAAACCAAAAACTATTGGGCCTCGCACACGCACCAATGCACCGCAGATAATACCGCATAAAATATACACTTTAAAATAGGAGAGTTATTGTTCATATGTCTGTTTACCTTGCTACGTGTGGGGATATAGCTCAGTGGTACAGCATTCGACTGCAGATCGTGAGGTCCCTGGTTCAAATCCGGGTGTCCCCTTTATTATTGTCCCTTTATTATTGTCCATTTATTATATCCGAAATTTACTTTGAACGATTTCGATTCGCATAACGTACTAGTGAAAAGTTTTAAACAACTGATTACTCGCTTTGAAAGTGTGATTACCTTTATTTTTCTGAACAAATTTAAGCGTTAGCGAACTTAAAACCAAAATCCATTGGGCCACGCACACGCACGAATGCACCGCAGATAGGTCACTATACTATACGCAACAGAAGTGCAAAGGATTTGAATATTAGTTACCTTTTTAATACAATGTGGTTTAAAATTAGAATTGTACGTTAAACAACAACAATGACCAACAGTGGAACCCGAACCATCAATCTTCTGTTGCGCAGTCAGACGGCGTATCCATTGGGCCATGCGACCATAGTTCTGCAACTCTACAGTTCGCTTTCTATCTAACCTAATTTCGTTGGATTTGAATTAATTTGTATGGTATTAACATGATCAAGAGATTTGTTTTTTTTTGTTTAAAATTATATATCCACTTTTCTTATTCGTATAGTTGTACATTAAATGAACCAGTATTGAACAGAGAGGGACTCGAGTACTCAATCTTCTGATTGGACAATTCTAAACAAAACAAAATTGACCGCATAGGGACTAGAACCCTCAATCTTCTGATTCGATGTCAGACGCCTTATCCACTGGGCCATGCGGCCTTTGCAGAAAAACACTGAAGTCCTCTTTCTATCTAGCCCAATTGCTTTGGAGTTGAATTCATTTTTATCATACATACATTTGTTATTTTTGTTTAAAATGATTTTCCACTTTTTTTTTCATGTAGTTGTACATTAAACAAATACTAATTGTCCACCGAAGGACTCGAACCGTCAGTCTTCAGTTTCGATGGCAGACGCCTTATTCATTAGGCTATGCGGCTGACGAAATGCACTGGTGTAAATTGTAAGAGTGCTAATTTAAACAAACGATTCGTATTTATATGGTTGTTTAACTTTTTGTAAAACTAGTACCTCGTCCGTATTTCGTTGCGGACTTTGAAGCTGATCTGTCCATACAATTTCGTTTAAAGCTATTGGAACACTTTGTTAAAATATAAAATAATTTGAGTTATGAGACTACGTCACCGGTTTTATTTCGGATTTCTGATATGTCCTCGGAATGGTGATTCGTTTTTGGACGATAAACACAATTCTAGAATTCAAACTAAAGTGCAATTATAATACCGCATGAAATATACACTTTAAAATAGGAAAGTTATTGTATATATATCTGCATTCCTTGCTACTTGTGGGGATATAGCTCAGTGGTAAAGCATTCGACTGCAGATCGAGAGGTCCCTAGTTCAAATCCGGGTGTCCCCTTTATTGTTGCTCATTTATTATATTCAAAATTTACTGCGAACGTTTTCGATTCGCATAACGTACTAGTGCAAAGTTTTAAACAACTGATTACTCGGTTTGAAAGTGTGATTACCTTTATTATTTCTGTACAAAATTAAGCGTTGGGGAACTTAAAACCAAAATCTATTGGGCCACGCACACGCACCAATGCACCGCAGATAATACCGCATAAAATATACACTTTAAAATAGGAGAGTTATTGTTCATATGTCTGTTTACTTTGCTACGTGTGGGGATATAGCTCAGTGGTAGAGCATTCGACTGCAGATCGAGATGTCCCTGGTTAAAATCCGGGTGTCCCCTTTATTATTGTCCCTTTATTATTGTCCATTTATTATATCCGAAATTTACTTTGAACGATTTCGATTCGCATAACGTACTATTGAAAAGTTTTAAACAGCTGATTACTCGCTTTGAAAGTGTGATTACCTTTATTTTTCTGTACAAATTTAAGCGTTAGCGAACTTAAAACCAAAATCCATTGGGCCACGCACACGCACGAATGCACCGCAGATAGGTCACTATACTATACGCAACAGAAGTGCAAGGGATTTGAATATTAGTTACCTTTTTAATACAATGTGGTTTAAAATTGGAATTTGACATTAAACAACAACCATGACCAACACAGGAACTCGAACCATCAATCTTCTGATTCGCAGTCAGACGGCGTATCTATGGGCCATGCGACCATAGTTCTGCAACTCTACAGTTCGCTTTCTATCCAACCTAATTTCGTTGGATTTGAATTAATTTGTGTGGTATTAACATGATCAAGAGATTTGTTTTTTTTTGTTTAAAATTATATATCCACTTTACTTATTCGTATAGTTGTACATTAAATGAACCAGTATTGAACAGAGAGGGACTCGAGTACTCAATCTTCTGATTGGACAATTCTAAACAAAACAAGATTGACCGCATAGGGACTACAACCCTCAATCTTCTGATTCGATGTCATACGCCTTATCCACTGGGCCATGCGGCCATTGCAGAAAAACACTGAAGTCCGCTTTCTATCTAGCCCAATTGCTTTGGAGTTGAATTCATTTTTATCATACATACATTTGTTATTTTTGTTTAAAATGATTTTCCACTTTTTTTTCATGTAGTTGTACATTAAACAAATACTAATTGACCACCGAAGGACTCGAACCCCCAGTCTTCAGATTCGATGTCAGACGCCTTATTCATTAGGCTATGCGGCTGACGAAATGCACTGGTGTAAATTGTAAGAGTGCTAATTTAAATAAACGATTTGTATTTATATGGTTGTGTAACTTCATGTAAAACTAGTACCTCGTCCGTATTTCGTTGCAGACTTTGCAGCTGATCTGTCCATACAATTTCATTTAAAGCTATTGGAACACTTTGTTAAAATATAAAATAATTTGTGTTAAGAGACTACGTCACCGGTTTTATTTCAGATTTCTGTTATGTGCTCGGAATGGTGATTCGTTTTTTAGACGATAAACACGATTTTAGAATTAAAAGAAAGTACAATTATAATACCGCATGAAATATACACTTTAAAATAGGAAAGTGATTGTATATATGTTTGTATAACTTGCAATGTGTGGGGATATAGCTCAGTAGTAGAGCATTCGACTGCAGATCGAGAGGTCCCTGGTTCAAATCCGGGTGTCCCCTTTATTATTGTCCATTTATTATATCCAACATTTACTTCGAACATTTTCGATTCGCATAACGTACTAGTGCAAAGTTTTAAACAACTGATTACTCGGTTTTAAAGTATGATTACCTTTATTTTTCTGTACAAATTTAAGCGTTAGCGAACTTAAAGCCAAAATCCATTGGGCCACGCACTCGCACGAATGCACCGCAGGTAGGTCACTATACTATACGCAACAGAAGTGCAGGTGATTTGAATATTAGTTACCTTTTTAATACAATGTGGTTTAAAATTAGAATTGTATGTTAAACAACAACAATGACCAACACAGGAACCCGAACCATCAATCTTCTGATTCGTAGTCAGACGCCTTATCCATTGGCCATGCGGCCATTGCTATAAAACACTGAAGTCCGCTTTCTATCTAGCCCAATTGCTTTGAAGTTGAATTCATTTTTTAAATGCATACATTTGTTATTTTTGTTTAAAATGCTTTTCCACTTTTTTTTCATGTAGTTGTACATTGAACAAATACTTATTGACCACCGAAGGTCTCGAACCCTCAGTCTTCAGATTCGATATCTGTAGCTGCACGGTATAAAATGGTGGCGCTGTTCTCGTTTATGTTTGTTATACTCACTCTATGTTACGTCGCCTTTTTTCTCCCGTTTTGTTCACTCGTGTAACCGTTTAGTTTGACCTTTTTATGAGTGACGGGACGGCAGGCAGATCCCTATTTTAGCCACTCCAATTCATTGCAGGTAATCTTGTGTGTATTTCTGGTGTTCGCTAATCTGTTACTCGTTATTTATACTGGTTTATTTCATTTTTCTAGTTACCGCTATTATGCTTCGGAAAATATAAGTTGAAGCCAGAACGAAGCGCGTAATTCTTGAGAGTGGGGGATCTGTTTTAAACACAGCTGAATAAAACTTTCAGCCGCAGCCACAGTAACTGCAACTAACTTCAACAACTGCCGTTCCGATATTGTGAACATGAGTGAAGCAAGTAAACTCGTCGATGTTTCCGCTACCCGCCCTAAAGATCATGATGAAACATTTCTTATTGACGAACAACACATCACGCAGCGTCGAAAAGATGTTCGCTGCGAAGCAGATGAAGTTAAATCACTAAGGTATGATTTAGCGAACTCTGAACAACTTTTAGTTGCATTGTGTTCAGAGGTGGAAGAGCTTCTTGTTATGACAAACGACAAGCATTGTATACGAAGAAGAATGTCGTGCTTGTTTGACGAAAGACGCAAATTTGAAAGCCTAACTGTAGCTCTACTTGCGGACGCACGTTTTAAAGACCAGCACGAACGAATACAGAGTACTAAAGTCAAAGTAAATGAAACCGTCTCTAAATTGTCGGAAAATGCTAGAGACGCCATCAAGCAAATTACACAAGTGTTGTCGTCAAATCGTTCAAGTGTCTCTAAATTATCATCTGTTGGTTTAGATTCCAAACTGAAGAAGGAACGATACAAGCATCAGGAAGAGATTGCAGCCCTACGAGAAGAGCTTAATTATATCAAAGAATCTCAGAATCTTAGAGTTTCTAAGCTAGAAAACGAGCACGCTCGAAGGGTTCTCGAACTCAACAAGTCGATTGCGACACACGGCGCACGTGCAGACGCTTGTTTAAACGCCGCCCTGAGCGAAAATCCTTACGGCGTGACCGACGTCGATTATAATGAGGCCACGAAAAGCGTTGCTGTTGAGCAACCAACAGAAAAGTTGGATCGGTATTTTGCGAACGCGACCCAACCAAAGGAAAGAAGTACATTTGCCAGTCCCCGACCAAGCTTTCGTGTTGACGCCGCCTCATTTATACCTGCCTCCAAGGCGGCAGTTGGTAGTAATATTAGACAATTATTCACCCCTTCCGTACCTAATTATATTAAGTCGATGCCCTCAACTTCAAATAACAATCATTCTATCCAACAGAGTTACAGACTTCCAAAAGTTAAAATCGATGTATTTTTCGGTGATGCGTTAAAGTACCCAGCTTGGGAGACGGCGTTCAATGCACTCGTGGAGTCAAAATCAAGTTCCATTGCCGAAAAGCTAAACCTGTTGGGTCAACATCTATCCGGAGAACCGAAGTGTTTGGTGGAAGGATTTCTGCTCTTGCAAACAGAAGACGCATATGAAGAAACCAAGCAGCGTTTGAAACAGAGGTATGGAAACGATAGTATCGTTAGTAAAGCTTTTACGGATAAACTCAGTCGGTGGCCCACAATCAGGGCAAACGATCCCGTTGGCATTCGTAAATATTCCGATTTCCTAACGCAAGTCGTTGCCGCCAAACAGAAGATATACAATCTTAAAATACTCGATTTCCCGCAAGAAAGTAACAAAGTTCTTGCTCGGCTGCCTTCTCAAATAATTAGACAATGGCGAGAATACCTTCGGCAGTATAAAACTGAGTCTAAGTACGATGATTATCCCCCTTTCGAATACCTTGTGTCCTTTATTCACGAACAAGCTGAGCGTGAAAATATACCCGAACTGCAAGATATTGTTTGCGGACACGAAAAGCCCAACCGACCCAGGTCATACGACAAAACGAGCAACGCAAAATGTTTTCAGGTGCGTACCAATGACATGCAAAACGATCAACGACGCCTTAAAATATCTCTTAAACACCAATTTCTATGTCGATACTGTAAATCCAAACACCACATAGATGACTGTAGGGAGTTTGATAAGTTGACGCGATCAAACAAAATAGAGTTCCTACGTCATGAACGACTCTGTTATAGTTGCGGTATAAGTGATGATCATATTGCCCGGTTTTGCCCGCAAAGAGTGGAGTGCAGACAATGTGGAAAGAAACATCTTACCGCACTTCATATATATCGAAACCCAGGGTCATCAGTCAGTAACCTTTGTTCGCAAGTTTGTGAAATGATAGGCAATGAGCCATGTTGCGATAATGCGATGATTGTTCCTGTGTGGGTACGAAACGGTAACGCGTCCCAAAAAGAAGTTCTAACATATTGTATCCTAGACGACCAATCTAATAAATCATTTATATCTGAGAGCCTGCAGATGCAACTGGGAGCGTTGGGGACAAAAACCCATCTGAGTCTGTCCACCATGTATAAAGGAAACGCACCCATAATCAGTTGTCGTGTACGAGACTTGGAAGTGATGAGGTACGATCGATCAATCAGCATCGCAATTCCTTCAGTTTTTACGAGACCAGAGATACCCGCCAACCCAAGCCAGATACCACGCCGTGAAACAGCTCTACAATGGGAACATTTGCGAAAAATTGCAGGTGAGCTGATTCCTTTCCAACCGGGGATTGAAATCGGGCTTTTAATTGGTAGCAACATACCAAGCGCTATAAAACCTCGGGACGTAGTTTCTGGCGGAGAAGACGAGCCATATGCTCAACGATCAATTCTAGGGTGGGGTATCGTCGGAACGGTTTGTAAAGATCACGTGATCCAAGAAAATAAAGCGGTGGTCCATAGATGCTTTATGCACCAAAGCGTAAATCGGACACATATTGTAAGGAAAGTGAGCACTAAGGAAATTCTTAATCCCAATACAATTAGACAAAGCCTGGAAAGAGATTTTTTAGAAGATAATTCGCTTGAAACGATGTCAATCGACGATCGAAAGTTCATCGATATAATTACGAGGAACATAGAACAGCGTTCAGATGGACATTATGAAATGCCATTGCCATTAAAATCTAGAGAGGTTCGATTGCCTAACAATAAAGGCCTTGCCATTAAACGACTGTCGCAACTTAAGCGCAGGTTTCAACGCTGTTCTTCGTACTACAACGATTACAAAATTTTCATGAAAGATGTAATTCTGGAGTGTGCTGAGGAGGCGACCGACGACTCGGAGTCTATTGCAATGGTGAACTATGTACCACATACAGGAATATATCACCCAAAGAAACCCGGAAAGATAAGAGTTGTGTTTGATTGTTCAGCCGAATATCAAGGAACATCACTAAATAGTAACTTGTTACAGGGTCCAGACTTGCTTAACAACTTAATGGGCGTTATTATTCGTTTCAGAAAAAAGAATGTGGCCGTGATGACGGATATAAAATCCATGTTCCACCAGTTCTACGTAAAACGAATAGATCGAGATCTTCTGAGATTCTTGTGGTGGAAAGATGGCGATATGCAAAAACCTATAGTGGAATATCGAATGAAGGTACATTTGTTTGGTGCTGTAAGCTCGCCAGGGATCGCCAATTTTGGACTTAAACGAGCAGCCGATGATGGGGAAGAAGAATTTGGAAGTAAAGCGGCGAACTTTATTCGCGATAATTTTTATGTAGATGACGGTCTCTTATCTGTAGCAACTCCTGAGGAAGCAATTGATGTCATACACCAAGCTAAAGGTATTTGTGAGAAAGCTGGTTTGCAGCTCCACAAAATCATCAGCAATAATCGAAAAGTTTTAAAAAGTGTGTCTTCTGATGAGCGCTGTGCCTCGTTTATTAACTTAGACGTCACTCAAGATCATTTGCCGTTAGAGAGAGCACTCGGTGTTTCTTGGTGTATAGAAAACGATGCGTTTAGGTTTAAAATCGAGCTAAACGATAAGCCCCCTACAAGAAGAAACATTCTTTCCACTGTTTGTTCAATATACGATCCACTTTCTTTTTTTTCTCCAGTTGTTTTAATGGGAAAAAGATATTACAGGAATTGTGCAAAGACAAAGCGGATTGGGATGATCCAATACCAGATCACCTTCGTATCAGATGGGACCGATGGAAAAACGAGATCGCTCAAGTGGAACAGCTAGAGATTAAGCGATGCTTTCACCCAAAAGATTTCGGAACAGTGAAAACAATAGAGGTACACCATTTTTCAGACGCGAGTTTTGACGGATACGAGCAGTGCTCGTATTTACGTTTGATAGACGACTGCGGTAAAGTACATTGTTCTTTTATAATGGGTAAATCACGAGTAGCACCTCTAAAACAGATGACAATTCCTCGTCTGGAATTGACTGCAGCTGTCGTTTCAGCAAGAGTCAGTGCTTACCTAAAACGCAATCTGCACTACAGTAACTACTCCGACATTTTCTGGGTAGACAGTAAAATTGTATTGGGCTATATTAACAATGACGCAAAGCGGTTTAACATCTTTGTAGCTAACAGAGTTCAGCAGATTCGGGACGTGACCCACCCAAAATCCTGGTTTTATGTGAACGGAAGAGAGGACCCTAGTGATCTAGCTAGCAGAGGAATGCGTCCTTCTCAACTAACTTCCGATTCGATGTGGATGAGCGGACCCTCATTCTTATGGCAGAAAGAAATAGTTTACAGCAACGAGGTTAAATACCGTACTAACATTGAACTAGAACTCCATATCAAGTCAGAAATGCGAAAAGCAACCTCCTTTTATTCAATCGAACGAAAATTGGAGCCAAATAACTTTGAACTATCTAGATTGGAGTATTTTTCAGATTGGTTTCGGACAAAAAGAGCGGTTGCTAACTGTATGGTGTACATTGGAATTTTGCGGAAAACTCAACCCATCCCAAACGTCAACGTGGACTTGTTAAAAAGGGCAGAAAATTTAATCATGCGGAATTTGCAGCGCGAACATTTTTCTGCCGAGATTGCATCCATTTCAAAAGTGGGAAGAAAAGATGATATGACTGAGCCCTTCCCACGTTCAAGGTATGTAAGAAAAACGAGTTCATTATATAGGTTGGATCCGTTCTTGGACGAAGACGGGATTCTTCGAATTGGTGGTAGACTTCGGCGTTCGTCTCTGAAGTATGAAATGAAGCATCCTAAAATTCTTCCTCAAAAATCGCACGTAACATCGTTGATAGACATTAACCACATGGGCCGCGGGATGACTCAAAATCATATCAGGCAAAATGGATGGTGGATTATCGGAAGTTCTTCATGTATATCTCACTACATCACTAAATGTGTTATTTGTAGAAAAATTCGCAGGACACCAGCCACGCAGAAAATGGGCGATCTTCCCTCGGACAGAATGACACCGACAGCACCCTTTGTTTACAGCGCTGTAGATTACTTTGATCCATTCCTCATCAAGGAGAGACGTTCTACACTGAAACGTTATGGTGTTTTATTTACGTGTTTATGCTCCCGAGCTATCCACATTGAGACCGCAATTTCCTTAGATACGAGCTCATTTTTAAATGCTTTGCGCAGATTCCTCTGTCGGCGTGGTCCAATTCTTCAACTTCGCTCGGATTGCGGCACAAATCTAGTTGGAGCTTGCAACGAGTTGAGGAGCTGTTTAAACGATATGGATCAAGAAGCAATCTCAAAGTTTTTAATTAAAAAAAATTGTGACTATTTTCATTTTCAGTTCAATCCACCTCACGCTAGTGTTACGTTGTGGGTATGAGGGCTTTGAGCCCACATACGCTTATTTACTTTTATGTTGTGTGTGCTTTTATGTTTGCATTATTTCAGTCTTTGTTGTGTGCGATGTTTAAATTGTCGATTTCATTGTCTATTTTTATTGGTTTTCCTTATCACTGTTTCACTTTTGTTCACTGTTGTCACGCTTGGTTTCTTTGATTTTTCACACGTTTAAGTCACGGCGTTTCTGTGCCGTTGGGCTGATTGAAGTGATTTGCGCGTTTTCTATTTCTCGTTTCTATTCGCTTGTTGGGTTAGTTCTCGTTGTATCGTGTTGTTGAAAGGTTGTGTAATTGTCTTAAATATTGTGCGAAGTGTCATTTGAGTCGTTTTGCAAAATACGGTTGTTGTTAGCGTGTACGCTAACTTGTTTATCGGTCATTGCCACTTTTACATTTTAGAACTTCTGTTTTTATGTTTGCTTTTATTAAAACGGTATACGATTTTATATAGTTGTTTCAGTTTAGAGCAGACTACGACAGGCAGGCCCCGCGATTGGCCGTTAGGGCAACGTCCCGGACCAAACACCTCAAACACGTAACAAAAACTTGGCGATCCTGCCAGGACGTTGCAATCGTTACATCCGCCGTCTGTAGTCTGCTTACAACGAGAACTCGATCAGTTTTTAACCGTCTATTGTTAAAATAGTATGGCTTTTAATGTTTTTATTTCACCACCTACGTTTTCCCCTGATTGTGATTTGGGAAATTTTATAAAACTGTTCGATTCCTATTGCGAAAGTGTCAAAGCTTCAGATGATGTAAAACGGCACATGTTTATCACCGCTATCAGTCAAGATTTACGATGGCAACTTTAAGGAAAAGATCCTTGCATATTCAATCTATCGTATAAGACTTTGACAGAACGTGCACTTGGTTTGAACAACATCAAAGTTCATCGGGAACGGTTAAGGGAAGAACTGTTGAAACGGCGACAGTTACCAAGAGAAACCACCCGTGAGTTTGCTTTTGCTGTTAAAAGTCTTGGTGATCGTGCTTATCCAGACGTTGATAACGAAGCAGCAATACGGAATGAAGTCACATACTTGGTATTCACTTGTGGCTTGGCGGATCGTGACTTTGCAAAAACCATTCCAAGTAAATTGGATTACTCGCGAGATTTTTGGGCCGCTGTTCAATTGGCAATTAACACGAATACTACAGGCAGTCTAGAGGTAGCGCCGGTTGACTCGTTACGTGCTCGAGGCTCAGACGTGGTGAACGTCGGTAGCACCAATCAAATCGCCGAAAGCTTAAAAGCAGTACAACAAAGCATCGAAGGTCTACAACGTATGATGTCACATAAACCTGAGATTCAACAGCGACAATGGCCGGATTCACAAACCCGTGAGCCGTACCGAACTCTTAATGCTGCGAACTTGTTGCATCGGAACCGTGAGTGTTACGGATGTGGAAAGTTAGGACATATACGTCGATTCTGCAATAATGTTCGGCAAGTAAGCAGACCTGATATTAAAATTAACGATGTATACATAAGAAATACAAATGTACGAAGTAAAAATGCCTTTTTTAGGAAAGAAATCCATTCGCGACCTCCGTATATCCCGCGGAGCAACACTGAAACTGTATCTAATGAACGCATAGAAAAAGTAAGTTGCCTAAAAGCTGCAAAACTTCACCGCTTTGCTAACGTCGTTGTCAACGGGACTGTAGTTTCTGCTCTCGTGGATTCTGGGTCCACAATTACTCTTTTACGAGCAGATGTGCTGCATACTTTATTTGTAAACAAAAAGTTAGACGCAGTTCCGCGTCATATGCGCTTTGTAGGTCCAAGCGACGAATCAGTGACAATGTTGGGTGTTACCAGAATCCCACTTTCAGTGGGCGGACTCAAAACGAATGTCGAAGTTTTTGTGTCGCCAGAAATTGCTCATAAGATGATACTGGGCCTTGATTTTTTAGAAAATAATCACTGTAAATTGTGTTACAGCTCGAACTTGATGTCAGTTGGTGAATCCACCGTGCCTCTTTTGAGCAAACCTTTTATCCCTGAACGACAAGAAGTTTACGTTACCGAATCAATAGATCTCCCATCCATGACTGAAATCATCATTAATGGTACACTGGAACATCATCACAACAATGACGGTTGGCCAGATTTTCCTGTTTTGGTTGAACGTAACGAAGACTTTGGTACAAGGTATAGTTTGCTCACTGCTAATTGTATAGTCACTGCCAAATCCGGAATTGTTCCCGTACGGATAGCTAACTTTACCGATGACCACATTAACATACCCAGTGGTGTTCGAATTGCCGCTGCTTTACCATTATCGGCCTTTGGTAAAAGTGATTGTTACCTGCCTGAAACATGCGTTGCCTTAAACGTTCCAGGCCCCGCATCTAATTCAACCCGCAAGTTAAAGCACAGTATATGCACCCTTAGCAAATCATCCGCCAGTAATGCTAAATTTGAGGCTATAAGAGATGGTGTAAAACTAGGTGATAAACTGAAGCAACATCAGAAAGATCAGGTGTGGAACCTATTGCGAAGTCACGAACGAGCCTTTTCTACATCATCAAACGATTTGGGTCAGACAAGTCTTATGAAACACGACATCGACACAGGTGATGCCAACCCGATACGTCTCCCTCCTCGACGTACCTCCTACCATGCAAGGCAACAAATCGAAAACATAATCACCGAAATGAAAGAACAGAACTTGATTCGCCATTCTACGTCACCATGGTCCAGTCCAATTGTGCTGGTGAAAAAGAAATCTGGTGAGATGCGATTTTGTGTTGATTACAGACGATTAAACGATGTATCCAAAAAGAATAGCTATCCAATACCACGAGTAGATGACAGTCTCGATGAAATGTCTGGTTCCGTGTATTTTTCAACCCTAGATCTGAAATCAGGATACTGGCAAATCCCAATGGACCACGAATCACGAGAGAAGACGGCATTTTCAAGTCATGTTGGATTATACGAATTTAATGTCATGCCAATGGGCCTGTCCAACTCAGCTGCAACGTTCCAAAACTTGATGAGAATCGTTTTGAACGGTATAGAATGGAATGGTGCCTTGGCCTACTTGGACGACATAATCGTGTACGGACGAACATTTGACGAACATATTCAGCGTTTAGATGAAGTGCTTGGCCGGATCGAAAAGGCCGGTCTTACATTGAAACCAACGAAGTGTGACCTGTTTGGAGAAAGCGTTGGGTTCTTAGGTCATATCGTTTAAAAAGATGGGATTTGTTGTGATCCTGCAAAGGTTGCGGCGGTCAAGGCGTGGCCTGTTCCGAGGAACACCAAACAAGTACGACAATTTGTAGGGCTTACGTCATATTACCGTAAATTCGTTAAAGATTACGCAGCAAAAGCATCACCCCTGCACAAACTAACCGAAAAAGGTTGCAGATTCCAATGGTCCGATGATTGTCAGAAAGCATTCGCCTCCTTGAAAGACGCATTGACTTGTGCACCGGTACTGCAGTACCCCGACTTTACCAAACATTTTTTTAGATACAGACGCCTCGGACACTGCGATCGGTTGCGTTCTGGGTCAAGTTGTAGACGGGAAAGAACATGTCGTCGCCTATGGGAGCCGCACCCTGACGAAGGCCGAAAAACATTATTCTACAACACGCAAAGAACTATTGGCAGTTATATTTTCAACCAAACTGTTTAAATGTTACCTTGCAGGCGCTCATTTTACCCTGAGAACAGACCATGCTTCATTACGTTGGCTGTGGCAATCGCGTGATCTATACGGACAATGTGCTCGCTGGGTTGAACACCTCGCCCAGTTTAATTTCGATTTAATACACAGACCAGGAAGCAAGCACAACAACGCGGATGCTTTAAGTCGGCTGGAGGTTGGCGAGGACTTCCCTTACCCGTTAAAAAATGACAGTGGCAATAATGACAACGATGGCGTACAGATGGAACAGGTGTGTCAGTTGCATTTAACCTCTGCATTAGGTAAAACCACTACAGAGATAGAGAACGCACAACGTTTGGACGATCAGCTCACTCACGTTCTCCCCTGGTTGGACCGTGGTTTACGACCTACCTATAGAAAAGTGAAGAAACTGGGAAAAGAGGCGCTACACTACTGGGCGATATTCTCGAAACTCACAAGCGAAAATGGATTGCTGTACGTCAAGGCTGACAACAATAGCATACCAGGTGCGTTAACATATAAATTAGCGGTTCCTCAAAACTTGAGGCACGAGATCATTGAATCTCTTCACGACCCAGCTCACGGGGGTGGTCATCTAGGCGTCACTAAAACCCTTGGAAAAGTTGTGGAAAGGTTTTATTGGCCACGACAGAAGGAAGATGTTGAAAAGTATTGTAGACAATGTCATTGTGCGTATTGAACAAAAAGCCTAACAAAACGATACAAGCACCGCTTGTCCCATCCACTGAACTAAAAGCGATGCAAAGGATTGAAATTGATGTACTTGGTCCTTTGCCGGTCACAAGAGCAGGCTATCAGTTTATATTGGTTGCTTGCGATGTTTTCACAAAGTACGTTCGAGCATGGCCCATGCGGCAACTGTAGCGGTTGATTGTGCTCTAGCACAGATTTAATGATATAAAGATAGCTAAATTTAACACTAATGCATAAAGATTGAATATAAAGCAACGTTGTATAGCGATAACAAAAGCATGACAGGAATAGAATGCAGTTTCGCTGCTTTCGTAACATCTACTTTCCCGTCATTCTAATCGTGATAATAAAACAATTACCCAGTTGTGTGTATGCCAGGCGAGGCAATTGCCACATGCCAATGACGCGTTTTATTGTTTCGCTACACGTGTTTTTCGTTATATAAACCTTTCACTTTCCTGTACTGTGAGGCAGTACGGGGCTTGCAATACCCTGCTGTTCTCACTTTGTCTCTAAGCTCGATGTCGCACTTTCACCGTACAATAAACTGAGATGTGCCGTACAAGTGTCATACATCGGTGTGCGGAGTCGGATAGCGTGTGCGTCGGGGCAGGATGGAACAGCGTCGTCGCGAGGCTTCGGAGCGCGAACCCGCAACTTCAACATTGGCCGCCCCCCACAATTGGTGAACCGCTGGACACAATCCTTCCGATGGCAACTGCAGTCAACGGTGATTCTTTTTCTGTTTATGTACTTTATGCATATTGTGAGCTGACCACTCACAGGGTTTCACTAGTCTATGTGGCCCTAATACTATATAATTTATTACTGTTGACGTGGGTCCGACCAAGACCTCCAACTAGCATAACCGTTGAGTTGTTGTGCTATATACTTTATTACTGTTGAAGCAGGGTCCGACAAAGACCTCCAACTAGCATAACCGTTGAGTTGTTATATGTGCTTTATACTTTATTACTGTTGAAGTGAGTCTGACTAAGACCCCAACAAGCATAACCGTTGAGGTGGGTAAAATAATGATTTCCCCCAACGAGTGATGGCAAAATGCCCTCTTGTACCTATTTTTTAGACTTATTGTGAGTTGATACACTCGCAGGGTTTCATTAATGTTATGGCCCGAATGTCTATTTCTTCTTTGGTCTTATATTTGTATGCATATTGTGAGTTAGCACACTCACAGGGATTCAGCTGCCTATACCTGAACCGCTACCTTACAGTAAATTGTTCGCTTGTTACTGCAGGAGCCATTTGTCGTTTAAAACCCAGTTTTATCTCTACCTATCTTACCCGCTCGTTATTGTATTTAAATATTCAATCTCTATGGCATTAGTACTTTCTCTCCAATTTGTTTTTCAGACAATCTGCTGCTCGAGTACTGATACTCTACTGATACCCTGCACGACACTGCGAAAGCGTGAGCGAAATTTGATCAAATGTCCTCATCGATGCCTAGTCTAGTCTGCTCAACACAAGAAGTTGCGAATCTTGCAACAAGTCTACCGTCGTGAACCTGTCAAGTAGCGACAAAACAATTTCAAGATGAGGAACAAATGAACAATACTCGCGATTGCGGACGTATATGAAACCATTCTGTGTGGTGTGGGCGTATTTGTAGCGGTTGATTGTGCTCTAGCACAGATTTAATGATATAAAGATAGCTAAATTTAACACTAATGCATAAAGATTGAATATAAAGCAACGTTGTATAGCGATAACAAAAGCATGACAGGAATAGAATGCAGTTTCGCTGCTTTCGTAACATCTACTTTCCCGTCATTCTAATCGTGATAATAAAACAATTACCCAGTTGTGTGTATGCCAGGCGAGGCAATTGCCACATGCCAATGACGCGTTTTATTGTTTCGCTACACGTGTTTTTCGTTATATAAACCTTTCACTTTCCTGTACTGTGAGGCAGTACGGGGCTTGCAATACCCTGCTGTTCTCACTTTGTCTCTAAGCTCGATGTCGCACTTTCACCGTACAATAAACTGAGATGTGCCGTACAAGTGCCATACATCGGTGTGCGGAGTCGGATAGCGTGTGCGTCGGGGCAGGATGGAACAGCGTCGTCGCGAGGCTTCGGAGCGCGAACCCGCAACTTCAACATTGGCCGCCCCCCACAATTGGTGAACCGCTGGACACAATCCTTCCGATGGCAACTGCAGTCAACGGTGAATCTTTTTCTGTTTATGTACTTTATGCATATTGTGAGCTGACCACTCACAGGGTTTCACAAGTCTATGTGGCCCGAATATTATATACTTTATTACTGTTGAAGTGAGTCTGACTAAGACCCCAACAAGCATAACCGTTGCGATGGGTAAAATAATGTTTTCCCCCAACGAGTGATGGCAAAATGCCATCTTAACCTATTTTTTAGGCTTATTGTGAGTTGATACACTCGCAGGGTTTCATTAATGTTATGGCCCGAATGTCTATTTCTTCTTTGGTCTTATATTTATATGCATATTGGGAGTTAGCACACTCACAGGGATTCAGATGCCTATACCTGACCCACTACCTTACAGTAAATTGTTCGGTTGTTACTGCAGAAGCCATTTGTCGTTTATATCCCAGTTTCATCTCCACCTATCTTATCCGTTCGTTATTGTATTTATATATTCAATCTCTATGGCATTAGTACTTTCTCTCCAATTTGTTTTTCAGACAATCTGCTGCTCGAGTACTGATACTCTACTGATACCCTGCACGACACTACGAAAGCGTGAGCGAAATTTGATCAAATGTCCTCATCGATGCCTAGTCTAGTCTGCTCAACACAAGAAGTTGCGAATCTTGCAACAAGTCTACCGTCGTGAACCTGTCAAGTAGCGACAAAACAATTTCAAGATGAGGAACAAATGAACAATACTCGCGATTGCGGACGTATATGAAACCATTCTGTGTGGTGTGGGCGTATTTGTACCGGTTGATTGTGCTCTAGCACAGATTTAATGATATAAAGATAGCTAAATTTAACACTAATGCATAAAGATTGAATATAAAGCAACGTTGTATAGCGATAACAAAAGCATGACAGGAATAGAATGCAGTTTCGCTGCTTTCGTAACATCTACTTTCCCGTCATTCTAATCGTGATAATAAAACAATTACCCAGTTGTGTGTATGCCAGGCGAGGCAATTGCCACATGCCAATGACGCGTTTTATTGTTTCGCTACACGTGTTTTTCGTTATATAAACCTTTCACTTTCCTGTACTGTGAGGCAGTACGGGGCTTGCAATACCCTGCTGTTCTCACTTTGTCTCTAAGCTCGATGTCGCACTTTCACCGTACAATAAACTGAGATGTGCCGTACAAGTGTCATACATCGGTGTGCGGAGTCGGATAGCGTGTGCGTCGGGGCAGGATGGAACAGCGTCGTCGCGAGGCTTCGGAGCGCGAACCCGCAACTTCAACATTGGCCGCCCCCCACAATTGGTGAACCGCTGGACACAATCCTTCCGATGGCAACTGCAGTCAACGGTGAATCTTTTTCTGTTTATGTACTTTATGCATATTGTGAGCTGACCACTCACAGGGTTTCACAAGTCTATGTGGCCCGAATATTATATACTTTATTACTGTTGAAGTGAGTCTGACTAAGACCCCAACAAGCATAACCGTTGCGATGGGTAAAATAATGTTTTCCCCCAACGAGTGATGGCAAAATGCCATCTTAACCTATTTTTTAGGCTTATTGTGAGTTGATACACTCGCAGGGTTTCATTAATGTTATGGCCCGAATGTCTATTTCTTCTTTGGTCTTATATTTATATGCATATTGTGAGTTAGCACACTCACAGGGATTCAGATGCCTATACCTGACCCACTACCTTACAGTAAATTGTTCGGTTGTTACTGCAGAAGCCATTTGTCGTTTATATCCCAGTTTCATCTCCACCTATCTTATCCGTTCGTTATTGTATTTATATATTCAATCTCTATGGCATTAGTACTTTCTCTCCAATTTGTTTTTCAGATAATCTGCCGCTCGAGTACTGATACTCTACTGATACCCTGCACGACACTACGAAAGCGTGAGCGAAATTTGATCAAATGTCCTCATCGATGCCTAGTCTAGTCTGCTCAACACAAGAAGTTGCGAATCTTGCAACAAGTCTACCGTCGTGAACCTGTCAAGTAGCGACAAAACAATTTCAAGATGAGGAACAAATGAACAATACTCGCGATTGCGGACGTATATGAAACCATTCTGTGTGGTGTGGGCGTATTTGTAGCGGTTGATTGTGCTCTAGCACAGATTTAATGATATAAAGATAGCTAAATTTAACACTAATGCATAAAGATTGAATATAAAGCAACGTTGTATAGCGATAACAAAAGCATGACAGGAATAGAATGCAGTTTCGCTGCTTTCGTAACATCTACTTTCCCGTCATTCTAATCGTGATAATAAAACAATTACCCAGTTGTGTGTATGCCAGGCGAGGCAATTGCCACATGCCAATGACGCGTTTTATTGTTTTGCTACACGTGTTTTTCGTTATATAAACCTTCACTTTCCTGTTCTGTGAGGCAGTACGGGGCTTGCAATACCCTGCTGTTCTCACTTTGTCTCTAAGCTCGATGTCGCACTTTCACCGTACAATAAACTGAGATGTGCCGTACAAGTGTCATACATCGGTGTGCGGAGTCGGATAGCGTGTGCGTCGGGGCAGGATGGAACAGCGTCGTCGCGAGGCTTCGGAGCGCGAACCCGCAACTTCAACATTGGCCGCCCCCCACACAACAAACTGCTAAAGAGACCGCGAGTTTGTTGTATCACCGTTGGTTCACGGTGCATGGTGTGCCTGAAATCGTCCATTTAGATAGAGGTACTAACTTTGAAAGTAAGCTCTTTCATGAACTGATAGAACTGATGGGAAGTAAGAAAACCAGAAGTACAGCATATCACCCAGCAACTAACGGCGGAGTGGAACGCAACAATCAAACGATCATTAAGATGCTAAGAAATTATATCCAAAAAGATGAGAGGCATTGGGATGAAGCACTATCTGCCGTCGTTGCATCATACAATGGTAGTAAGCACGAAAGTACAGGCTTTACCCCACATTTTCTTCTTACAGGCAGAACGTTGCGATTACCAACTGATTTGATATGTCCCGAACTGATCAAGTCAAATGTACCAAATCAACTGAATCATCTTGGTGGGTTACAAGACCAACTCCTACTTGCACAGGAAATCGCACAAGACAGATTGAAGGTTCAAAGAACCCGGATGGAACAGCAGTACAATAAAAAGACACATGGTAAATGCATTGAGAACGGAGATATCGTATGGCTGACCAACCCAGCAATACCGACAGGTAAATGTAAAAAACTCCAATTTCCTTACAAAGGACCGTATCGCGTATTAGAAAAGAAAGGCCCGGTTAATTATATTATTCAGGACAAAGCCGGCAATAAACAAACGGTCCACTACAACCGCTTGAAGTCGGCCGCAGAGGGGTCAACGTGGCCAGAAGATACAATCGAAGCGCTGAATAACCCCAGCGAACAACAGGTGTCGCAACAACCCGTATGCGGGTTTGTTTATACTCCCGACTTAACAGCAACACCACGACGCGACAACGATAATACAACCAATAACGAGAACGCAGAATGCTCCCCTGCGAGCAAAGAAGCGGATGAAAGTACGAACACCGAGGACGAGGCGAGCGGGGAGTCGACGAGAAAAGAACCAGAAGAAACGACACACACACGAAATGATGTTTCACAAAATGATTTGACACTGCACGAGTTACAGCGAGAAAGGCCAAAACGCAATCGACGAAGGCCTCAGTATTACGTCGAAATTTGTGTCCTCCATGAGAAGGACGAATGTAGTAAGGGGGGTGTTACGTTGTGGGTATGAGGGCTTTGAGCCCACATACGCTTATTTACTTTTATGTTGTGTGTGCTTTTAGGTTTGCATTATTTCAGTCTTTGTTGTGTGCGATGTTTAAATTGTCGATTTCATTGTCTATTTTTATTGGTTTTCCTTATCACTGTTTCACTTTTGTTCACTGTTGTCACGCTTGGTTTCTTTGATTTTTCACACGTTTAAGTCACGGCGTTTCTGTGCCGTTGGGCTGATTGAAGTGATTTGCGCGTTTTCTATTTCTCGTTTCTATTCGCTTGTTGGGTTAGTTCTCGTTGTATCGTGTTGTTGAAAGGTTGTGTAATTGTCTTAAATATTGTGCGAAGTGTCATTTGAGTCGTTTTGCAAAATACGGTTGTTGTTAGTAGTTACATTGTACCTGTGTACGCTAACTTGTTTATCGGTCATTGCCACTTTTACATTTTAGAACTTCTGTTTTTATGTTTGCTTTTATTAAAACGGTATACGATTTTATATAGTTGTTTCAGTTTAGAGCAGACTACGACAGGCAGGCCCCGCGATTGGCCGTTAGGGCAACGTCCCGGACCAAACACCTCAAACACGTAACACTAGCAACATGGGTGGTGTATGGGAGCGTCAAATCCGCACGGTGCGAAATGCTCTACAAAGTGTACTACAACATAATTCTACGCAACTCGATGACGAAGGATTGCGAACGATAATGGTCGAGGTAGAAAACATCGTGAACTGTAGACCGTTGACAACAGACCTATTGAACGAAGAAGGAGCACCCGAACCACTAACCCCGAACCATTTATTGACATTTAAAACCCAGGTACTCATGCCACCTCTAGGCATCTTTCAGAAAGCAGACATGTACGTGAAAGCGCGATGGAGACGGGTTCAACATTTGGCGAACGAGTTCTGGAAGAGATGGAGGAAAGAATACATCCTTACCCTGCAGAAAAGAACGAAATGGCCAACTAAATCTACGAACTTGATGGAAGGGGATATCGTACTGGTCATGGAAGAAAATGTTACTCGTAACAAGTGGAAGATGGGAAGGATACTAGACACGTTCCCAGGAAGTGATAACCTGGTTCGGTCGGTTCGAGTTCTCGTCAGCAATGATTTGCTGGACAAAGATGGAAAAAGAATGAAGTCGGCATCAGTCGTTGTTCGGCCCGTTCAAAAACTTATTTTGCTTATATCAGAAGGAGTAAATACCTCCACCTAAATTAAGTATTTTGAGTTATTTATTCACTTCGTTTAAATTGTGGTAATTCCCCGACGAGGAGCCACTTTAGTTGTGTTTTTTGAGTACGTTCGTACGAGTTAGAAAATGCGTAATCTTTTCAATTGTATGTAAAGTTAAGCATTTTGGGAAGCCATGTAGCTGCACGGTATAAAATAGTGCGACTGTTCTCGTTTATGTTTGTTATACTCACTCTATGTTACGTCGCCTTTTTTCTCCCGTTTTGTTCACTCGTGTAACCGTTTAGTTTGACCTTTTTATGAGTGACGGGGCGGCAGGCAGATCCCTATTTTAGCCACTCCAATTCATTGCAGGTAATCTTGTGTGTATATTTCTGGTGTTCGCTAATCTGTTACTCGTTATTTATACTGGTTTATTTCATTTTTCTAGTTACCGCTATTATGCTTCGGAAAATATAAGTTGAAGCCAGAACGAAGCGCGTAATTCTTGAGAGTGGGGGATCTGTTTTAAACACAGCTGAATAAAACTTTGAGCCGCAGCCACAATGTCAGACGCCTTATTCATTAGGCTATGCGGCTGACGAAATGCACTGGTGTAAATTGTAAGAGTGCTAATTTAAATAAACGATTTGTATTTATATGGTTGTGTAACTTTATGTAAAACTAGTACCTCGTCCGCATTTCGTTGCAGACTTTGAAGCTGATCTGTCCATACAATTTCATTTAAAGCTATTGAAACACTTTGTTAAAATATAAAATAATTTGAGTTATGAGACTACGTCACCGGTTTTATTTCGGATTTCTGATTTGTGCTCGGAATGGTGATTCGTTTTTGGACGAAAAACACAATTTTAGAATTAAAACTAAAGTGCAAATATAATACCGCATGAAATATACACTTTAAAATAGGAAAGTTATTGTATATATATCTGTATTCCTTGCTACTTGTGAGGATATAGCTCAGTGGTAGAGCATTCGACTGCAGATCGAGAGGTCCCGAGTTCAAATCCGGGTGTCCCCTTTTAATATTGTCCATTTATTATATTCAAAATTTACTGCGAACGTTTTCGATTCGCATAACGTACTAGTGCAAAGTTCTAAACAACTGATTACTCGGTTTGAAAGTGTGATTACCTTTATTATTTCTGTACAAAAATAAGCGTTGGGGAACTTAAAACCAAAATCCATTGGGCCACGCACACGCACGAATGCACCGCAGATAATACCGCATAAAATATACACTTTAAAATAGGAGACTTATTTTTCATATGTCTGTATACCTTGCTGCGTGTGGGGATATAGCTTAGTGGTAGAGCAGGTCCCAGGTTCAAATCCGGGTGTCCCCTTGAATATTTTCTATTTATTATATCCAAAGTTTACTTTGAACGTTTTCGATTCGCATAACGTACTAGTGAAAATTTTAAACAACTGATTACTCGCTTTGAAAGTGTAATTACCATTATTTTTCTGTACAAATTTCTGTACAAATTTTTTCTGTAAAAAAAAAAAATTTAGCGAACTTAAATCCAAAATCCAGTGGGCCACGCACGAATGCACCGCAGATAGGTCACTATACTATACGAAACAGAAGTGCAAAGGATTTGAATATTAGTTACCTTTTTAATACAATGTGAACTATCAATCTTACCCGAACTATCAATCTTCTGATTCGCAGTCAGACGGCTTATCCATTGCGCCATGCGACCAATTTTCTTTTATTTAGAATTGTCCAATCAGAAGATTGAGTACTCAAGTCCCTCTCTGTTCAATACTGGTTCATTTAATGTACAACTATACGAATAAGAAAAGTGGATATATATTTATACCTTGCAATGTGTGGGGATATAACTCAGTGGTAGAGCATTCGACTGCAGATCGAGAGGTCCCTGGTTCAAATCCGGATGTCCCCTTTATTATTGTCCATTTAAAAAGGTAACTAATATTCAAATCCTTTGCACTTCTGTTGCGTATGGTATAGTAACCTACCTGCGGTGCATTCGTGCGTGTGCGTGGCCCAATGGATTTCGGTTTTAAGTTCGCCAACGCTTAAATTTGTACAGAAAAATAAAGGTAATCATACTTTCAAACCGAGTAATCAGTTGTTTAAAACTTTGCACCAGTACGTTATGCGAATCGAAAACGTTCGAAGTAAATGTTGGATATAATAAATGGACAATAATAAAGGGGACACCCGGATTTGAACCAGGGACCTCTCGATCTGCAGTCGAATGCTCTACCACTGAGTTATATCCCCACACATTGCAAGGTATACAGACATATATACAATAACTTACCGAACTGTAAATTACATTACTAGTGCCCAATGGATAAGGCGTCCGACTGCGATTCAGAAGATTGAGCAATTGATATAATTTCAAAAAAACAAACAAGTGTCTAGATAATGTTATTACGATATAAATTAATTCAAATCCAACAGAATTGGGTTGGATAGAAAGCGAACTGTAGAGTTGCAGCGCCATGGCCGCATGGCCCAATGGATAAGGCGTCTGACTTCGAATCAGAAGATTGAGGGTTCGAGTCCCTCTGTGGTCAATTTTGTTTTATTTAGAATTGTCCAATCAGAAGATTGAGTACTCAAGTCCCTCTCTGTTCAATACTGGTTCATTTAATGTACAACTATACGAATAAGAAAAGTAGATATATATTTTAAACAAAAAAAAAACAAATCTCTTGATCATGGTAATACCATACAAATTAATTTAAATCCAACGAAATTAGGCTTAGATAGAAAGCGAACTGTAAATTATATTACTATGCCCATATGGCCCAATGGATAATGCATCCGACTGCGATTCAGAAGATTGAGCAATTGAGTCCTCTGTGGTCATTTTTTTCCTTAAGAATCGTCAAATCAGAATATTAAGTGCTTGAGATTCTCTGTGGTCAATTCTATTTGATTTAATGTACAACTATACGAATAAGAAAGGTGGATACATAATTTTAAACAAAAGAAACTTAAGTGTCTAGATATTGTTAATACCATACATTTTAAACAAAAATAACAAATGTATGTATGATAAAAATGAATTCAACTCCAAAGCAATTGGGCTAGATAGAAAGAGGACTTCAGTGTTTAAATGCAATGGCCGCATGGCCCAGTGGATAAGGCGTCTGACTTCGAATCAGAAGATTGAGGGTTCGAGTCCCTCTGTGGTCAATTTTGTTTTATTTAGAATTGTCCAATCAGAAGATTGAGTACTCAAGTCCCTCTCTGTTCAATACTGGATCATTTAATGTACAACTATACGAATAAGAAAAGTGGATATATATTTTAAACAAAAAAAAAAACAAATCTCTTGATCATGTTAATACGATACAAACTAATTCAAATTCAACGAAATTAGGTTTGGATAGAAAGCGAACTGTAAATTATATTACTATGCCCGAATGGCCCAATGGATAATGCATCCGACTGCGATTCAGAAGATTGAGCAATTGAGTCCTCTGTGGTCATTTTTTTCCTTAAGTTCGTCAAATCAGAATATTGAGTGCTTGAGATTCTCAGTGGTCAATTCTATTTGATTTAATGTACAACTATACGAATAAGAGAGGTGGATACATAATTTTAAACAAAAGAAACTTAAGTGTCTAGAAAATGTTAATACCATACATTTTAAACAAAAATAACAAATGTATGTATGATAAAAATGAATTCAACTCCAAAGCAACTGGGCTAGATAGAAAAAGGACTTCAGTGTTTTAATGCAATGGCCGCATGGCCCAATGAATAAGGCGTCTGACTTCGAATCAGAAGATTGAGGGTTCGAGTCCCTCTGTGGTCATTTTTGTTTTATTTAGGATTGCCCAATCAGAAGATTGAGTACTCAAGTCGTTCTCTGTTCAATACTGGTTCATTAAATGTACAACTATACGAATAAGAAAAGTGGATATATATTTTAAACAAAAAAAACAAATCTCTTGATCATGGTAATACCATACAAATTAATTCAAATCCAACGAAATTGGGTTAGATAGAAAGCGAATTCTAGAGTTGCATTACTATGGTCGCATGGCCCAATGGATAAGCCGTCTCATTGCGAATCAGAAGATTGATGGTTCGAGTTCATTTCTTGGTCATAGTTGTTGTTTAATGTACAATTCCAATTTTAAACCACATTGTATTAACAAGGTAACTAATATTCAAATCCTTTGCACTTCTGTTGCGTATAGTATAGTAACCTACCTGCGGTGCATTCGTGCGTGTGCGTGGCCCAATGGATTTTGGTTTTAAGTTCGCCAACGCTTAAATTTGTACAGAAAAATAAAGGTAATCACACTTTCAAACCGAGTAATCAGTTGTTTAAAACTTTGCACCAGTACGTTATGCGAATCGAAAACGTTCGAAGTAAATGTTGGATATAATAAATGGACAATAATAAAGGGGACACCCGGATTTGAACCAGGGACCTCTCGATCTGCAGTCGAATGCTCTACCACTGAGCTATATCCCCACACATTGCAAGGTATACAGACATATATACAATAACTTTCCTATTTTAAAGTGTATATTTTGTGCGGTATTATAATTGTACTTTCTTTTAATTCTAAAATCGTGTTTATCGTCCAAAAAACGAAACACCATTCCGAGCACATATCACAAATCCGAAACAAAACCGGTGACGTAGTCTCATAACTCAAATTATTTTATATTTTAACAAAGCGTCCCAATAGCTTTAAATGAAATCGTATGGACAGATCAGCTTCAAAGTCTGCAACGAAATACGGACGAGGTACTAGTTTTACATAAAGTTACACAATCATATAAATACGAATCGTTTATTTAATTTAGCACTCTTACAATTTACACCATTGCATTTCGTCAGCCGCATAGCCTAATGAATAAGGCGTCTGACATCGAATCTGAAGACTGAGGGTTCGAGTCCTTCCGTTGTCAATTCTTCAAAGCAATTGGGCTAGATAGAAAGCGGACTTCAGTGTTTTATAGCAATGGCCGCATGGCCCATGGATAAAGCGACTGACTGCGAATCAGAAGATTGAGGGTTCTAGTCCCTATGTGGTCAATTTTGTTTTGTTTAGAATTGTCCAATCAGATGACTGAGTAATCGAGTCCCTCTGTGTTCAATATTGCTTTATTTAATGTTCAAATAAACGAATAAGAAAAGTGGATATATAGTTTTCAATAAAAAAAAACAATGTCTTGATAATGTTAATACGATACAAACTAATTCAAATCCAACGAAATTAGGTTTGGATAGAAAGCGAACTGTAAATTACATTACTATGGCCGCATGGCCCAATGGATAAGGCGTCCGACTGCGATTCAGAAGATTGAGCAATTGACATAATTTCAAACAAAAAAAAACAAGTGTCTAGATAATGTTATTACGATACAAATTAATTCAAATCCAACAGAATTGGGTTGAATAGAAAGCGAACTGTAGAGTTGCAACGCCATGGCCGCATGGCCCAATGGATAAGGCGTCTGACTACGAATCAGAAGATTGAGGGTTCGAGTCCCTCTGTGGGCAATTTTGTTTTATTTAAAATTGTCCAATCAGAAGACTGAGTACTCGAGTCCCTCTGTGTTCAATATTGCTTTATTTAATGTTCAAATAAACGAATAAGAAAAGTGGATAAATAGTTTTCAATAAAAAAAACAATGTTTTGATAATGTTAATACGATACAAACTAATTCAAATCCAACGAAATTAGGTTTGGATAGAAAGCGAACTGTAAATTAGATTACTATGGCCGCATGGCCCAATGTATAAGGCGTCTGACTTCGAAACAGAAAACTGAGGGTTCGAGTCCTTCTGTGGTCAGTTCTGATTTCTTTAGTATTGTCCAATCAGAAGATTGTGTACTCGAGTCCCTCTGTTTTCAGTATTGCTTTATATAATGTACAACTATACGAATGAGAAAAGTGGATATATAATTTTCAACAAAAAAAAAACAAATGACCTGATAATGTTAAACGATACAAATTAATTTAAATCCAACGAAATTAGGCTTAGATAGAAAGCGAACTGTAAATTATATTACTATGCCCGAATGGCCCAATGGATAATGCATACGACTGCGATTCAGAAGATTGAGCAATTGAGTCCTCTGTGGTCATTTTTTTCCTTAAGAATCGTCAAATCAGAATATTAAGTGCTTGAGATTCTCTGTGGTCAATTCTATTTGATTTAATGTACAACTATACGAATAAGAAAGGTGGATACATAATTTTAAACAAAAGAAACTTAAGTGTCTAGATAATGTTAATACCATACATTTTAAACAAAAATAACAAATGTATGTATGATAAAAATGAATTCAACTTTAAAGAAATTGGGCTAGATAGAAAGAGGACTTCAGTGTTTTACGGCAATGGCCGCATGGCCCAATGGATAAGGCGTCTGACTTCGAATCAGAAGATTGAGGGTTCGAGTCCCTCTGTGGTCAATTTTGTTTTATTTAGAATTGTCCAATTAGAAGATTGAGTACTCAAGTCCCTCTCTGTTCAATACTGGATCATTTAATGTACAACTATAGGAATAAGAAAAGTGGATATATATTTTAAACAAAAAAAAACAAATCTCTTGATCATGTTAATACGATACAAACTAATTCAAATTCAACGAAATTAGGTTTGGATAGAAAGCGAACTGTAAATTATATTACTATGCCCGAATGGCCCAATGGATAATGCATCCGACTGCGATTCAGAAGATTGAGCAATTGCGATTCAGAAGATTGAGCAATTGCGATTCAGAAGATTGAGCAAAAGTTCCTTTCTTGGTCATAGTTGTTGTTTAATGTACAATTCCAATTTTAAACCACATTGTATTAACAAGGTAACTAATATTCAAATCCTTTGCACTTCTGTTGCGTATGGTATAGTAACCTACCTGCGGTGCATTCGTGCGTGTGCGTGGCCCAATGGATTTTGGTTTTAAGTTCGCCAACGCTTAAATTTGTACACAAAAATAAAGGTAATCATACTTTCAAACCGAGTAATCAGTTGTTTAAAATATTGCACTAGTACGTTATGCGAATCGAAAACGTTCGAAGTAAATGTTGGATATAATAAATGGACAATAATAAAGGGGACACCCGGATTTGAACCAGGGACCTCTCGATCTGCAGTCGAATGCTCTACCACTGAGCTATATCCCCACACATTGCAAGGTATACAGACATATATACAATAACTTACCGAACTGTAAATTACATTACTATGTCCCAATGGATAAGGCGTCCGACTGCGATTCAGAAGATTGAGCAATTGATATAATTTCAAACAAAAAAAAAACAAGTGTCTAGATAATGTTATTACGATACAAGTTAATTCAAATCCAACAGAATTGGGTTGGATAGAAAGCGACCTGTAGAGTTGCAGCGCCATGGCCGCATGGCCCAATGGATAAGGCGTCTGACTACGAATCATAAGATAGAGGGTTCGAGTCCCTCTGCGGTCAATTTTGTTTTATTTAGAATTGTCCAATCAGAAGACTGAGTTCTCGAGACCCTCTGTGGTCAATTTTGTTTTGTTTAGAATTGTCCAATCAGAAGACTGAGTACTCGAGTCCCTATGTACTGGTGAGAAACACTTTTTGCTGGAAACAATTTTCCGGAAACAAAACAATACGTTTTACAAAAATTGTTTCTTACTTGGTTTTTGATTTTTTTTCTTTTACCGTTACATGGCAGCATGGAGCTATAAATGAAAAAATGATATAAATTTTTGAACTTTTCTCCTTAACTGCATCGACCATAATACGATGTGTAATATAAAGTAATCGTCATAATCGACTGAGTTTATGAATTGAACTACCCTCCACCTCCCTTAAAGAATTCTCGGATTTGTATTTCTATGTACAGACAAATTATCCCACGCCACATTGATTTTTTTCAATTTTAATTTATGTACATAAATAAAATCACAATTTTAAAGAAGAAATCAGTAAAAACGAATCGGAATATTCAACATGTATTTATCTAATACAGAAACTACCAAATCAAATTACAATAAAAGAAGAAATTGATAAAAACCAATTGTTTTTCTATGTATAAAAAAATTATTATTCGCCACATTTGAATTTAAAAAATAAAATTTTGCCAAACTAATCTATGTACATAAAAAATCACAGTTTAAAGAAAGAATTTGTAATATCAAAATAGAAATTTATTGGTAATATCAAAGTAGAATTTTCAACTATTATCTAATTTAGAAACACTAACAAATCACAAGTCAAATCACAATACGGAAAGAAATAAAAAAATTATTATTCGCCACATTTGAATTTAAAAAAGAAAACTTTGCCAAATTAATCTATGTACATAAAAAATCACAATTTGAAGAAAGAATTTGTAATATCAAAATAGAAATTTATTGGTAATATCAAAATGGAATTTTCAACTATTATCTATTTTAGAAACACTAACAAATCATTAAGTCAAATCACAATACGGAAAGAAATTGATAAATTATATATCAAGTGGGGTAATAAAAACAATGGGGTACTTGGGGTAAAAAAGGACAACCACCCCCCTAGCCCGCTAAAAATAGTTTTATCGCAAACAGCTTTTGTGGGTAAAAACTATATTAATTTAGCGTATTTTTTATCCTAACTTTCATTCTAAGTGGTAATTATATTTTCAGTATGACACAAATTAGTAAATCAAACAAAAAATTGACAATTTTTTTTATGGGGTTTGCTAAGAGCATTTTTTTGTCTGAAGGCTGTTCATGATAAACCTTATATGAATGCAGTTATTTGCTATGTATTAAAGTACCTTGCTTCTGATATATTTTAATTTTTGCAAACATTTCATACATATATACACATTATTCATATTATATTTTTTGCACTATTTCTCTTGATTTTTTTAGCCCAAAATTGCCGTATTGGAAGGGTAAAAAAATGTTTTTTTCTGTTTTAGTTTTTTTTAACCCAACAGGTCAGTTTTATTATGTTGCTAAATTTAGTTTAGAATAAGTTAAATGGTCATATTTTAAAATTTGTAAAAAATGGATCTTTAATTTCTTTTAATTGGCTTCTTGATTTTTGTTTCACAAAATTTTCTCTCTGTTCTTTTTTTGTTCGTTGCCGCAAGAGCCAATGGTCTGTGTACTTCAATAATTTTTTAAATTCAGCGGAATGAAAATTCTCATGCTGTGTCTCTACAAACTGTATGAAATTTTTCAATGTACAAAGATAAGAGTATTTTGTGCCATCCGCACCTTCTCCGGTTAGGGTACTTTGTATATTATGGTAAATTATTCCTGGTGATTTTAAGTCTGCTTCACACGTGATTATTTTACTCAATTGATTAACATAGGTTTTTGCTGATTCTTTCGTGGTTGGGTTTCTTTTTGCAACACCCAATTCTACCAACTCTTGTTGATAATGAGATAAGACAACTTCCAAATTATACAGCTCCCCCCCTTTTTTTTAAACTGCATTTAATTTTAAATAATAGTATCAAAAACAGATATTTTACAGCTTGGCCTATATTTTCTAAGGATGTAGTTTAGGTTAAGACTGTTTAGTTACAGGTCATTTTTATGATTATATTGCTGAATTTAGTTTAAATTAAGTCAGATGTCATTTAGAACGTCATTTAGTTGAATTAAATGTAATCCTTCGGTTACTTCTTGTGCTTTATATAGGGTATGAAACTTACGAGCTTTGTTTTTAGTCTAATAAATGTTATTTGTGGGTAAGCTTATGTTTAAAAGGAAGTAGTTCAGTAAAAATGATAAATTGTAAGAGAAGCATTAGTTCAAGGCTGTTAGAAATGCGTTAGTTTTGATATTTATGAGACAAAATAGACCGCATAATGCATATTGCATAAGTAATAAGTTGTCTGATTAATATTTGTATTATTACCTTGTTTTTGCATTGTTAATTTGTTCTTTTAATTAAGTTTAGTTGCTTTTTAAAACATTGTTTTTTATTGCCCGCAAATGTTTTTTTATCCCAAAAGTCAGGAACATAAAAAAAACAGTACAAGATTTCGAATAAAATTTTAAACAATCATAGAAATCCCACAATCTTTTATAGGCATGTGTGATAAATATTATTCCTAAACACTAACAAAAATTTTTTTAATGCTGAAAATTTGTGAATTTTGTCTTATATTACCCCAATTGATGATTATTAAAAAACTTCAGAATTCTCTAGAATTTTCATAGAAAAAGTCCATTCTTTTTTTTGAACAACTTTTCCTCTTTTTTCTTGGTGACTCTTTCATCGTGTCCGTGTCCGAATGCACAATGCAGCGTTTTTGAGGTGACCCTTTAAAAAACAGTACCATTGTGACAACAATTAAGAAGAACATGAAATGCTAACCAAACAAATATTTAAACCATGTTAAACATACTTCTGTAAATAGCTATACAATATTTCTTACATGTGAAAATAGGTATTTACTTTATCCTCTGACCTCTTCAAGTGTCATATTTCATACAAAACATACACCTCAAGCCTTATATAACTTTTATACATGCAAAAAAACTTCAGACGACCCGTTAAGGGCAGTTAACTGCAAAATAAAGCCTCGAATCCTTTATTTAATGGTTAAAAAGTGAGTATGTGACAACAGTGCCATACAAAAAAATATTATATGAACAAAACTTACAAGACAATGGAACTCTTTTGGCAGGATAAAACAAGTTATCATCCCATCTTGCTTTGCACTCTTCTTCCATACAAACGTCCTCAAAACATTTAAGTCGTTTTCTGTCTTTAGTTTTTAAATCTCTCAAACGATATACATCTTTAGGTTCAGCATCGTCCAAAAATACCACTCGTATAAACTTTGCAGGAATGGTAACATTGTCTAAATAAAATAATTTTGTAAGGTATCAACTGAAAAGCATCAACAACACAAAATAATACAAAAATAACTTAAAAAAGAATACGGTTTTGAATGAAAAAATGTTTAAACATACACTAAGCAATTTAAGATTATCTGTACACAAATTCAAAAGTGTAGTTGGTTATTAAGTAAACACTTACCTTGGTCTGTAATTGAGTTGAAGAAAGACTGAACAGGAACATTTGAACATTGCATATCAGCTTCAATAGGTTCGGTATCCGAAGAGGAGCACCCCACATCACCTGGTGCTACATCTGAAGAGGAGCACCCCACATCACCTGGTGCTACATCTGAAGAGGAGCACCCCACATCACCTGGTGCTACATCTGAAGAGGAGCACCCCACATCACCTGGTGCTACATCCGAAGAGGAGCACCCCACATCACTTGGTGCTACATCCGAAGAGGAGCACTCCACATCACCTGGTGCTACATCCGAAGAGGAGCACCCCACATCACCTGGTGCTACATCCGAAGAGGAGCACCCCACATCACCTGGTGCTACATCCGAAGAGGAGCACCCCACATCACCTGGTGCTACATCCGAAGAGGAGCACCCCACATCACATGGTTCTACATCCGAAGATGAAGGCTTATGACCAGTTGTAATTTCGATTGAAGACTTTTCTGTTGATAAACGAAGTTATTACATTTGTCATTAATTAATCAAAACATAGTGGTTATTATTATTATAGAAGAATAAGTTAAAAAACTGACAGAGACATGTACATTAATCTAAACCTGAGAACTGCTGAAAAACTAACCTGTAGCAATTGTTTGCAAAGTCATTCTTGCCTTTTCTACTAACTGGTGTGGATCTGATATATCATAAACTTTTTCAGCGATAGCTATTGAATGTCCTTTTGACCTCGCTACTGCCACCTGAACATCTTTCGGGAGTTGGCTAACACCACGTGTAATTAACTTTCTAACTGCAGTCACACTGATGACTGACCCGAACACCAGTTGGCATCTTTTTCTCCAGATACTGTTGAATTCGGAAGCGGACATCTTTTCTCTGTCACTTATAAATGATGGAAAAGCTTTTAATTTATTTGAATAGGACGTTCCTTTCCATGAATGTCCTGATGCAGCTTTTAAGTCATTAAGCTCCAATTCAGAAAGGACAAGGCAACCATGTTGTGCCTTTTCCTTTTGGTCTTTTACGTAAATACTAAAATTTCCCATATCTGTTTTTTGAGCATTATTTAGTTCGTCAAGTGTTAGTCCAGTCAGTACAGATGATCTGCAGCCAGATTTGCACACTACTCTTAAAAAGATATCAGAGCACAGGTGTTTGACGCCTTCTGGCGTTGGTTTGGGATCTTCTCGAATACTTTGCATGACTTCTTTAAATTTCTTTTCATATTTTAAAATTTGTAAAAATGGATCTTTAATTTCTTTTAATTGGCTTCTTGATTTTTGTTTCACAAAATTTTCTCTCTGTTCTTTTTTTGTTCGTTGCCGCAAGAGCCAATGGTCTGTGTACTTCAATAATTTTTTAAATTCAGCGGAATGAAAATTCTCATGCTGTGTCTCTACAAACTGTATGAAATTTTTCAATGTACAAAGATAAGAGTATTTTGTGCCATCCGCACCTTCTCCGGTTAGGGTACTTTGTATATTATGGTAAATTATTCCTGGTGATTTTAAGTCTGCTTCACACGTGATTATTTTACTCAATTGATTAACATAGGTTTTTGCTGATTCTTTCGTGGTTGGGTTTCTTTTTGCAACACCCAATTCTACCAACTCTTGTTGATAATGAGATAAGACAGTTTCCAAATTGTACAGCTCCCCCCCTTCTTTTAAACTGCATTTAATTTCAAATAGTCTAAAACTGTCAGCTCTTACATCTACTTCTTTATGATTGTATAGACAATGTAGTTTGATAGACTTTACTACTCGGTGACAGAGAATGCATGAATAGCCTGTATAGTTTTTATATTCTCCAGAACTTTCTTGCTTTAACTTGTTGTCATACAGCATGGCTGTCTTATCAAGATTTGAATGGTGTAATCTGTGGTGTGTTGTGACATTCACAAATTTCATGGAACAATAGGGGCACTGACGAAACTTTCTATATTTAAGTATTTGTTACTAATATTACATGAATAGTTTCAAAACTACACTTTACCTTCCGGATTTAGAAACTCTTTCTTGATTACCTTTGGCACTAAATTTGCACCTAGAAAATAACAAAATATAGCATTAGTTATATATGTACATACATTATCATGATACCATCAAAATAATACATATAGTCAAATACAAAAAAATAATATATATAGATAATAAATATTTAATAATAATATATATAATATATAAGAAACAATATATTAAATTTGAAATGAAATCAGACGAACCTTGGAGTCTTTGTCTTGGTTTTCCCATTGTCCCTCCCAGAAATCACTCTTAAACACAATGAAACATTACTAGTTACATTAGTGGAGACACTAAATTAATTGTAAAAAATACTCTAAATTTTAGGCTGTTTTTGAAATGATGTCAAAATAAACGAAGCAGTGCTAATTTTACTATTTTAGTTCATAATATATATATATATATATATTTGAATTCATAAACAAAATTCTTAAAGTATAGAAAACCATACTTCTCCAAGCGGCCTGTGAGCGAGTCCAACTGATTTTTAATCTCTTGTAAGCTTCTGAAATCATAAAAAAAAACAATTACATTATTATCTTAAATAAAATTGTTTAACCAAAAATGTACCTAATGTATGATTAAATGTTAATTTACATACGACCCAGCCCAACGTCACGTCAGGAAACGGCGCTTGTGTCCGCCATTACGGAGCCCACAGAGCGTGAATCGCCTATACAAATGCATGGTCGGCGTGTGTTTATTTGGTTCTTGTAAGCGATACAACGCTAGAAAACACGTATAGCGGTTGTTTTAACATTTAAAATATAATTTCTAATATAAATCTTGTTATATAATATTAAATCTAAGAATTAATGTGGAGTAAATTAGTATTTTGACTGGTTTTCAGCGTACAGTGTGGTTTAACAGGATACTTTACGTTGGCGATTAATACTAGCAGCAATCAGCTTAGTTTACATAATAGTATATGATCATACCTACGAATCTACAGAACCATTATATACTACATTTATAATCCAACATGAGTGGACATGCAGCTCCAAACTGCTTTTAAGTACTAGCAGATAAGGTGTTTGCGTTTTCCGATTTCATAAAGACCCGGAACGCAGAAAAGGTAGCTTATTAATTCAAGCAGAGGACCAAAAATGGTAACTCAATATTGTTTTCCTCAATGTCACTTCGATATTAGGCAAATTTTATAAAGATACCTTAAGTTTCGTTGCCGGGTATACGTGTTAAGTTTGTGAGCCAAAAAGTAAAATCACGGCAATTTACATGCAAAACTGCAGCTAGATACACCAGTATATGTTAATGTTATGCGTTTTTGTTTGTATTTTTATATTTTAAACATGTTCTTTTATGTTTTTGGTTGGTATACTTGATATTTTCTGTTTTTTTACTCTTTAATCGATTGAGTGTTCAATAGAATTTGATTCTTTATGTGAGGTTTATTATTGTGATAAGATATAACATTAGTAGAAAGCCATTTTTACGCGCAGAAGAGCTTGGTTCTTAAAAATCGCAATATTTAGACGAAAAACAGCACCCAGCAATGATAAAATGCTATGCCGTGGGCTCCGTAATGGCTGCGACTATGACGTCACAGACGCGGGGACAATGGATAACAAGACTCGTTGTTTTACAATCCGTTTCCTAACTTGGTCAATACTAACTTTGCCCCAGCCTATTAAATAGGAGCTGACAAATGTTACTTCGATTTAAATATGATCAAGTAAAAATATTTTTAGCAATACAAAAACAGACGAGAGTCTCTGGCTGCTGTCAAAACTAGTGATGTACCGAATCGTTAAAAAAACGATTCGGCCGAAACCGAATATTCGGCCATTTGTGCCGAATCAATTCGGCCGAATCAACCGAATCGTTTATGACGTCATCCGAACCTACGGCGACGGGCGGTCGGTAAAAACGACATAAAGGAAAATACTTTATCATAGGCACCGTGTCACACACAAGTATTAACAATTTCAATATACGTCTTTAATGTGGCAATAAAGCGTTGTGGGAAACATTCGTCTCCTAATAACGCGCGTATTTACGAACCAAAACTACAGGGAAGGTAAATCGTTGGGAGAAAAGCACAACGGTGACGGACGAGCGTGGTTTAGATAAATTTAATTTTATTGCAACACGGACGAGCAGTTAATTCGAGAACTTAAAAATTCTTTACTGTAACGGCGTTAACCATTGACAAAACCTGTGTTACGCAAACAAAAAAAATTATTTACTTTTGTGACGAAAAAAACATTGTGTATGAGCGTCCCATTTTACGCTCTGCGTCGGCTTGGGAAATAAAGGAAGACGCATGCGATAGCATACTTTCAACACTTAGTAAGGGAAGCAATCGTTGTGAATTTGTTGTTGTAGAAACCGACGAAATGCTAACCTCAGTCTAATTTGCAAGCAGCCTGTGCCCTGTGGTATATAAATTGTCGGATTTATATGAAATGTTTTTTGGATTTTGAATGTTACATAACGTAACATGTGTATATAAATTTTAAATTTAATATTTTAGGTGTAAAATTAATATCTTGCAACTGGGATTCACGAAAGTCTGATTTTCGCGCGGTGCCCAAGTACGACGTTTTTGGCTTCTGTCCAAGCTCGGCCGGGACCATACTTAGCAATATTACATTACAATTTGTGTTGGTTCTAATTTCCTGATAGATTCGCTCCTCGCACTTATATTTGCATCAATTAAAATTCACATAATCGCGATTTACCTGCATTTATACTACTCACGGTTACTGGCTTAAAACTATACCGAGAGTAAAAAAATTATTCGAAAACTTTACTTTTACATTTTGTATTCTGCTTTGTGCTAAAAATGTGCAGGGGATCGTGCGCAGACGCGTTCCCTATTTAGAGAGAAAAAGCGAGTGTTTCTTTATCGACGACCGGGAGCAGACGCGTGCACTATTTAGAGAGAAAAAGCGAGTGTTTCTTTATCGACGATCGGGAGCAGACGCGTGCACTATTAAGAGAGAAAAATCGAGTGTTTCTTTATCGACGATCGGGAGCAGATTCGGTCGCGAATGTAACGAAGTTTATCAAAGTGCGCGTGTGCCATAGCCCATAGAACCATATCCGAAATGATTAGCATAGCTATAAAGCATGACGATTAATTGAATTAAACTTATTTGTTGCAAATAGTCTTTAATTCTTATCTCACAAATTGCGCAAGTTCTTGCTAATCGTATCTATATTGTCTGGGAAAAAGTTCGGTTTTTGCCGAATCTTTACGCACGATTCGGCCAAAACCGAATCTTTGTCAAAATCGCTGGTTCGGCCGAATAAATTCGGCAAACCGAAACTTCGGTACATCACTAGTCAAAACCTGGGAACATGTTTTCGATACGATCAATTGTTACGTCACATGCCCTATTGCAGCGTAACTATTTATTATGACGTTTAAAAATATAACAATCGGGAGGTATGTGCTCACTGCTCAACCAACTGCGAAATCAAAACATCCTGTATCAATAATTTATCACATAAAGTAGAATAGATATTGATGTGAACAACCAATAAAACATTTTTATTGCATAGGACAGTGATTGTGGTGAATTTAAAATGATATTACATTTATTAAAACGACGTATCAAATCGGCAGAAACAAATGAAAAGTTTTACGCACGTTCATCGTGGATTAAAAATGTAACGATGATTACGTCATAATGCCTTTGATAAACTATTAAAATTTAAGAAAACAATTGTGGTTTATGTGCTTCTATATTTCGTATAATTGTTTTATTCCCGACATATTTTAAGCCAGCAACCAAGAATAGTTTAAACTTTGAATGCAGGTATATTGCGTGTATGTGATTTTTAATTGGTGCAAATATAAGAGCGAGGAGCGACGCTATCAGTAAATTGGAATCAACGCAAATTGTAATACATTATTACAAAGTATCTTCCCGGCCGAGCTTGGACAGAAGCCAAAAAACATCGTTTGTTGGCACCGCACGAGAACCAGAGTTTCATTACGTCATTTTTCACGAGAATAAATTCACAACGATTGCTTCGGTTGATAAGTGTTAAATGTATGCTACCGCATGCGTCTTCCTTTATTTCCTACGCCGGCGCAGAGCGTAAAAATGTGACGCTCATACACATGGCGCCCTCTATAACAGAGGGGGGCGCCATGCTCATACACGATGTTTCGATCTCGTGGTTGGTTGGACAGTGGGCACATTCGTCCCGATTGTTACGTAATGAAACGTCATAGTTAATAGTTATGTTGCAATAAGACATGTGGCGTAAAAATTAAGCGCAAAATGACCAAATTGCAGCACGGCAATGTTTGTTACTCGAGCGAATTCGTTAGCTGATAATTACGAACACGCGACGAACATAAAATATTAGATCGCAGCTTTAACAACCGTTTCTATCGCACAGGCGCCCGAACTAGACTGTGGTGATGGTTAGTAATACGCTTTATAACAAGATTTGGTTGCTTGGGTGACAGACGCACGTAAAACATAACACGTCCGGATTTTAAATAAAATTAAACGATCACCGTCCGGATTTACAACTTTTACAATCCTGCAGGACTTTAATTATAAAACTAATAAAAAATTATCAAATACATAATCATAACAAACTAGCAAGTCATGTTCTATTACGACACCATTAAAGTATGCCAGATATTAAGATTTTTAAAATGGTACTGTTTTGGTTGGTTTATTAATAATTATTATTACATGTAAGGTCTAGGGAATTGAGGACTACCTCTGCATAAATGAGACATTTTCCTGTAACGAATGTAATTAGGAAGAAAAATTTACAACACATAATATGTTAAAACACACTACAAACTTAGAATTATATAAACACACAGTTTGAACGAATATTTAAGAAGCAAAAATTAAGTTGAAGTACTTTCAGTCACTTTAAAAAAGTAGTTTTTTTTTAGTAAAGTGGGGTAATGAAAAACAATGGGGTAATTGGGGTAAGAAAGGACAACCCCCCTAGCCCACTAAAAAAATCATTTTATCGCAAACGGCTTTTGTGGGTAAAAAGGACATTTATTTGGCTTATTTTTTATCCTAACATTCATTCTAGGTGGTAATTATTTTTTCGGTAAAACACAAATTAATAAATCAAACAATAAATTGACAAAAACAACTTTTTATGGGGTTTGCTAAACTTTTTTTTGTGAGAAAGCCTTTCATGATAAACTTATTATGAATGCAGGTATGTGCTACATATTTAAGTACCTTGCTGCTGGTATATTTTAATTTCAAATTTTACGAACATTTCATACTTTTTTCTCTTGTTTTTATTTTACCCCAAAATTGTGGGGTAAAAATTATGGGAAGGGGTAAAAAAACTGTTTTTTGTTTATTTTACACCAACCAATATTAACTTGGTGATAAAATTAATTTTAATGTTATGTATGTATATTATTTTAATTTAATTAATAGTTTAATTGATTTTAAAGGTAATCAAGTATCAAAAACAGATATTTTACAGCTTTGCCTACATTTTCTGATGGTGTAGTTTATGTTTTACGTTAAGCCTATTCAGTTACAGGTCATTTTTATGATTATGTGGCTGAATTTTAAATTTAGTTCGGATAAAGTCAAGATGTCATTTAGATTTTCAAAAGCCATTTAGTTAAACCAAGTGTAGTGCTCTAGTTACTTCTTGTGCTTTATATAGGTTATGAAACTTACGAGCTTTGTTTTTAGTAATAAATGTTATTTGTGGGTAAGCCTATGTTCAAAAGGAAGTAGTTCAGTAAAAATGATAAATTGTAAAAGAAAAGCTTTAGAAAAAGGCTGTTAAAAGTGTGTAGGAGATATTTTGATTTTGTGGAAAAAAGAGGAAAAGTTGATGTTTCTGAGAAAATATAGACTGCATAATACTTAAGTTGTAAGAATTATATTTGTATTATTGCTAGGGATGCACCGGGTCGAATCCGGGTCCAATTACCCGGTCGAGTATCGACGTTTTCGTGGTATTCGGACCCGGCCGGGTATCGCAATTACTCTGTCCGGGTAATTTCATTAATATTTTAGTTGTTCGTCATGTAATAACACGGAAAAAATGGTTTGTACGGCGGGTATTCAAACGTTTTTATGGCCCGTTAATCCATGTTCTTGCGCAACAAAGTCCGACGTAACATTTCGTACTATGACGTAACAAACATACCTTCATTCGAGTTGCGCAATACTGTGCGTAAAAATAAACCAAACGCATTTATGTATACTATACTCCGTGAAATTGTTGCTGTACAAGAGAATTAAGAATAAGAATGAGTTCTACTTCAAAGTCATCTTCTGTTTGGAAGTATTTTGAAGTAATGGAAAAAGACACCTCTACAACAGTATGTAATCTGTGCAATGTATCGATAAGTCGAGGAAAGTCTGTTGCTACATATACGACAAGCTCCATGATAAAGCATTTACTATTAAAACATCAAATCGATGTAAGGAAGCAAGAAAGTGGTGCGTCGTCTCAAAGCAACTGCGGTAAAAGACCGACCGCTCAACAGACAATCGAAGGGATGTTTGCCAAAAAACAATGTTTTTCAACAACGCACCCGGTTGCCCAAAAAATTACAAAACTTATATGTGAGATGGTTGCAGCAGATTTTCTTCCTTTCTCTGTGGTCGAAAACGAAGGCTTTAGGCGTTTAATTACTGAACTCCAACCACGCTATAATATTCCGTCAAGAAAATATATAACTGAAACGTGCATGCCTGAAATCTACACCCAGGTAAGACAATTTATAAAACACCAGGTAAATAATTCGATGGGTTGTTTTGCTGGAACGACAGATATATGGACAAGTATTCAAAACATCGCGTATATGAGCCTCACGATTCATTTTGTATCGTGTGATAAGGGCAATCTTCGTCTTCTGTCCTACGTGTTGTCGTGTAACGAATTAGAAGGGTCGCATACTGCTCAGCATATCTTAGAAGAGATAAAACATCAAGAAGCTCTCTGGGATATACAGTTACGGTACATGGTCAGCGATAATGCAGCCAACGTTGTTAAAGCCCTGCGTGATGGTGAGATCAAGGGAGTGCGGTGCATGGCACATACCATCAACCTAGTTGTACACCACGCCTTAAAAAATTCCCAACGAACGGTCAATGATACAGTCGCCGTTGCTCGTCGTATTGTTACACACTTCCACCGATACGGAAGAAGTTACTCGTCTTTCTAATGCCATACAGCAACTTGCTCTGCAGCATGTTAGTAGTGAAAACACTGGTGTCGATGCTGGTGAACACCTGTCATCGACAGACGATTCCGGCAACGAAGATAGCATTTTGTTTGAGTGTCCTCTGTCCGACGATCAAATTGTTGACACTGAAACAACGCCAGGATTGGAACAGAACGCCGAACAACAAAAAAATAAAATAAAAACAACAGTTATGCGTTACATTGGAAGCCAACGAATAAAGTCTTCAAAGTCGCCGTTGGATTTTTGGATGGATCACCGCGCGGACTGTCCCGCATTGTTTTCCTTAGCTGTATCACTTCTTTCTTGTCCACCAACAAGTGTATCGTCGGAACGTCTTTTCAGTTCATCGGGCGTGATTGTATCTCCCCTGCGTAATCGTCTCAAGCCAAAGAATGTGGAAGTGCTAACATTTTTGCACTACAATCTCCGAAAACTTAATTTTTTGTATTAAATGGTGTCTAGGAATTTGTGCCTCTCATGTAAATAAATGTTTTTTTTATGGATAAAAATTCGTTCCGTATGTAAATAAAAATTCGTTCCACATATTCAGTTGAATTGATGCGCTAATCAATGTATACATGTCTGATGGATCGACTAGATTATGGTTATTTCGTTTTGATACCTACTAATTCGCCGACGGACGTGTCTATACTTGCTTGCATGCATGCGATGTAAGGCTACACAAGGCGCATTTTCGCTTTATATGACAACCGCATACTCGTGCGGACACGACGACAGCCGCGTAATACATAAATAAAAATGCCTTTTTGACGTCACTCGCCTATTGTGACGTCACTCGCCGGGCACTCGGATTCGACCGGGTAACGTTTCTCATTACCCGGATTCGCCGAATCCGGGTAATTTTAATTTCGTCCCATCCCTAATTATTGCCCTGTACTTCAATTATTATTATTTTTTTTTTTGATTAAGTTAAGTTGCCTTTAAAACCATTGTTTTTATTGCCCCGCAAATGTTTTTTTTACCCCAAAGCCAGGGGAATAAAAAAACAGCACAAAATTTCGAATAAAATTTCAAGTAATCATAGAAATCCTACAATCTTTTTTGGACATCAAGGTATGATGGATACTGTTCCTCCAGACTAAAAATATTTTATTTTTATTTATTACTTTGGGGGAAAATCGAAAGTTTATATTTTCTGTTTTTTATTACCCCACTTGACTATATATTAGATTTAGAACATAAAAAAATATATATAATACTTGTCCAAGCGTCTTGTAAGCCCGTCCAATTGATCTTTAACTTCTTTAAAGCTTCTGAAATCACAAATGTAAAAATGAATCTTGTACTTACACTAAAGTTTATTGGGGCTTAACCTCTAAGTTATCCAAATGAAGTGGGAAGTCGAATAATGCATATCAGATATCACATTAATCAGATTTTCATGCAGCTTAAATATTTGCTTAAGGTTATTTGGATTTTTAGCAAAGAAAATATGTTTAAATGAGAGACCGACCGATATCAACTTTTTCCACCGATACCGATTAACTTAATTGTATAGGCCTATAAATGTTGTATTAATTAATATTTTAGATCATGAATTTGCTGTGTGTGTTCATTTTACAGTACAAATGCTCTCTATCGTCATTAACCAGGATATGAGGTGTATAATGAATTATTTGCAAATTTGGTTATACATAAATACAAACCTTGAGTCTGAAGAAGCACTAGTATCTGCATTGTTATAATCAGTGCAAAGAAAAAGATCCTCCTCACTGCAATAAAAAGGTATATGTATAATACAGTTATAGTATATATATATATATATATATATATATATATATATATATATATATATTATTAGAATGAATCTAAACATACATCCTATCAATGTTTAGTTTGTTTTTCCTCCATAGAAAGAAAACAATACTACATTAACAGTTAACAAAAGCCCAGAACTTTAAATAGCACCCAATATCAAATAGACAAACTAATTATTTATTGATTAATGTAGTAAATGGTACTCAATGAATGAAAATATTTAAAACAATTTAAGTTCTTACCAATCAAAAGGTGATAAAAACGAGTCCGTATCACTAAAAATAAAACAAATTAAAAATAGAAGAGGTGTATAATGGTAAACATTTTATTAATCCTACAATTAGCTTAATGTTCAAATCATGAACAGCCAATAATGTTTAATATAGTCCAGCACTCCAACAAACTAATTAAATATATATATACAGTGCTGCGATTCGTTGCCAGGTGTCGCCGGGCGCAAATTTCGACATCCAAATTCTGGCGAGACACTTAATCATTCTGACGTCATAATACGTCACATCAGTGCCGGATTTAGAGGGGCTGTTTGGTGTTTGAACACCCGCCTCAGAAATATTATACATATTTTCGTTTACGCAGCTCTAAACGAATGAATCTAAACATACATCCTATCAATGTTTAGTTTGTTTTTCCTCCATAGAAAGAAAACAATACTACATTAACAGTTAACAAAAGCCCAGAACTTTAAATAGCACCCAATATCAAATAGACAAACTAATTATTTATTGATTAATGTAGTAAATGGTACTCAATGAATGAAAATATTTAAAACAATTTAAGTTCTTACCAATCAAAAGGTGATAAAAACGAGTCCGTATCACTAAAAATAAAACAAATTAAAAATAGAAGAGGTGTATAATGGTAAACATTTTATTAATCCTACAATTAGCTTAATGTTCAAATCATGAACAGCCAATAATGTTTGATATAGTCCAGCACTCCAACAAACTAATTAAATATATATATACAGTGCTGCGATTCGTTGCCAGGTGTCGCCGGGCGCAAATTTCGACATCCAAATTCTGGCGAGACACTTAATCATTCTGACGTCATAATACGTCACATCAGTGCCGGATTTAGAGGGGCTGTTTGGTGTTTGAACACCCGCCTCAGAAATATTATACATATTTTCGTTTACGCAGCTCTAAACGAATAACTGCGTGCGTCAAAGTAACGATCGTTTGAAGTTGATTTAAAATTCTGTGACTTAAAATCAACTACAATACGACTGCTTTTAATATATGTGACAGATTGCGCAAGTTATTTCAATCGTTATCTATATTATCATATATACATGCTGACGAAAAGATCACTCGTCTCCCTAGTCACAGGAACGGTAAATCGACAAAGGAAATGCGACAAAATTTACAAACGGGCATACATTAATTTGATATTTTATTGGGTATTTTGACACCGGCAAGCAGATTAGACGAGAAATTTGATAAAAACTTTTTATGGGGTTTGCTAAACTTTTTTTGTGAGAAGGCCTTTCGTGATAAACCTTATATTATGAATGCAGTTATTTGTAACATATTTAAGTACCTTGCTGCTGGTATATTTTAATTTTAAATTTTTCGAACTTTTTATACTTTTTTTCTTGTTTTTTTTTACCTCAAAATTGTCTTATGGAAAGGGGAAAAAACTGTTTTTTTTTTTGTTTTTTTTTACCCCAACCAATATTAACTTTGTGATAAAATTGATTTTAAAGTTATGTATGCAGATTGTTTTCATTTAATTAAAGATAATTAAGTATCAAAAAACAAATATTTTACAGCTTTGTCTACATTTTCTGATGATGTAGTTTACGTTTTAGATTGAGACTGTTCAGTTACAGTTTCAGGTAATTTTTATGATTGTGTTGCAGGATTTAGTTGAGATTATGTCGAGAAGTCATTCAGATTCTCCCAAAAACTTTTTCACTTAGTTAAATCAAACTTTTTCACTTAAATCTTAAATAAATAAATCTTAGTTAAATTATGAACTTTGTTTTCAGTCTAAAAAAAATGGTATTTGTGGGTAAGCTTATGATTAAAGGAAGTAGTTATAAATTATAAAAGAAAAGCATTAAAACAAGGCTGTTAAATGTGTGTAGGAGATATTTTGCTTTTGTGGAAAAAAGAGGAAAAGTTGATGTTTTTGAGAAAATATAGACTACATAATGCATAAGTTGTAAGACTTCTATTTGTATTATTGCCCTGTACTTCCACTGTAAATATTTTTTCTTTTAATTAAGTTAAGTTGCCTTTGAAACCATTGTTTTTTATTGCCCCGCAAATGTTTTTTTAAATAATCATAGAAATCCTACAATCTTTTCTGGACATCATTGATCAAGGTATGATAAATATTGTTCCTCCAGACTAAACATTACTTTTGTTTATTACTTGGGGAGAGAATCGAATGTTTTCTGTTTTTATTACACTTGAAAATACTTATTATATGTATACGTAAGCTAAAAAGGTAATTACCGCTTACCGCGTCTCGTTGACCGCGAGCGAGCATACCACATACACAGTGAATGTTCAATTTTATAATTTTTTTACAATGTCAATGTTACCTCTTATTCACTACCCAGTCCGCGCCCGATTGTCAAAAAAGAAACACTCTGTTTCTTCTTAAAATGTGCCAGTGTCTGCTAGCGATACGTATTATTTTGACGTTGAAATTTCTAAAAGTGTACGCAGAAAAAAATCTTTTGTGGCACAGAGTATCGATCCAAAAATATGCCCGCCCATCTGTCGCAATGGTTTTTATCAAGTTTAGTTTATTTCTACATAGAAGGGAATGACATGCCGATTATTTGCAACACAATAGCAGTTCAATTATAAATCAATTGTTTTCAACATAATTACAATTTACACGATTGTTATTTTCCGCTCTCGCATGCAACATTATATCAACAGCATAAGGCTCGGCACTCGGCCCAATTTTCAACATAGTGCCAAAAAATGATACGCTCGGGCACGAGCTTTTTAGTTTGGGCTCAGCTCGGCACATCCCCATCAAATACCAATAGAGAAGAATCAATGTTTCTTTTTTATTATATAGATTAACATAAAAAACTCACCTATCACTACTCTCACTGCTGACAATCTCCCTAATATTAAATAATGTCATTATATGCATCGTTGTACTGGATATTAATTAGCAATTATATATATGTACATAGTTTATTGTATCTGTAGCATAGTTGTTTATGATTTAGTGTCATGTTTATAATATTAATATCGGATAAGAATATTAAAAACATATAAATATATAAACTATTTTAAGTGTTTTTTTTCCTTTACATTAAGGAGGCTGTTTTATAAACACAGTAAAAATTTTAACAAATCGATTCTATATTTCATGTTGAAAAAGCCGTTTGAACTGGAAAAATCATGCTTGCCATCACAAGTTTGCTATAGGAACAGATTGGTCCACACGACTAACATAATTCCCCAAATTTTAAAAAGCATTGTAAATGTATTAAACTTACATAATATTCTGATGAAGATGGTCTATCAATGATCCTAAATTGAATTATATCTGCACTGTAAAGTAGAAATTTAGTGGTTAAGAACAGGAAAAACGTAAACTAATGTAATAATTCAAGCCTCGTCCCTATATACAAGCACTGTTAAATATATAATTTCAAAACACGCACACGTGAATAACACATATATATATATATATATATACTGAATTTACCTTCCGCCAAGTATTGTAATTTTTCCACTAAAATACGATCACTTCAGATATGCTGAAAAATTAATTCTTGTTTTTAAAATTCTAAAACGTGGTCTGTAAGAACTAATTAATTTTTAACATTAACAGCTCAGAGAAAATATCACGTGACTGTGAACGTGCGGTATGATTGGTTAAATGTTTACAGTAAAATGGCGGGCAAAAAGCTCAACCAATTAGAGAAGAAGGCAGAAGGAACCTGACAGTTACGTTTCTCTTCTATTCTTTTCTTTTTATGGGACTTAATTAAAGCCACGAACAAGATCGATAAAGCGTGACCGATAAAATGAAAGATACGGGAAAGATTTCTCTTTTGCTCTTTGAGAAAAAGAGCAAAAGAGAAGTGGGAACAGGATACAAGTTGTATAGTGTTTTTTAATGACTACCACCACGATCCAGTCTGATAAGAGATTTTGGTTATTAAAACACAACTAAAACTGCAGCAGTAACAATTAATTGACACATATATGATCGCCTCTAGTAAGCGCAATTGATATTCAATGTAATTCTTTTTAAATTGAAACCATGTTTCGATTTAATCGAAGAAATATTTGAACAACACAACTTGGTTCATTGTTTGAAATTTTTTCTTAAGCGAGATTTTGTGGCAGTCTAACCTGGAGAAAATACAACACGAATAAAATGCATTTACTGAATAGGTTGTAATATTTTTATATCACACGTTGTTTTAAACAAAAATACATTATTAGCATGGAAATGTAGCGGCCCGTCGTAGTATTACGTCACACAAATTCTGTTGTCCCCAATATTGACCTCAATGTTTGACGTCGCGCGCTAACTTTCCGTTAACGCGGCGGATGCACCCTGCGGTTAACCGAGTTAGCGCCGATGCTCCCAATTGTAACCTCATTCATTATAACCTCGTTATCGCCATTTATCACGTCGATTCGTCTGACAAAACAATATTATATATAATCGACATAAAGTTACAAAGTATACGATGTTAAATTTCGTGTTTCCATATATGGCTATTTTTACCCATATAATACACATGAAAATGGTCCATGTTTACAAAAACACGAACGTTAATTTTATAATTCATATTTACATTTTAAATTAAATGGTATATACAGAATTATTTTTTTACACGATGAAAGTTCTAATAATATAAATAGATGCGACAATTCAAAATTGTGGCGTAAGCGACGTAGCAGCACGTTTCACAAGTTGGCGACAAATCAATACGATTATTAAATCTTAAACAATAATTAAGCGTGATTACGTAAACCTATTTATGACGTTTTTATATGTTCATTCTTCATTAACTATGCTATTAGTAATTATACCGATAAAGAATTAACATATCATCGTGGATGCCAGCGTTTTAATAATTAAAAATATCGATTATTTTTTAAAACTTGTAATCGTGATGTAATTGAAATATTTAAATGACCTATATACTTCTTGCAAATATTTCATTTAGCAAACTGCATACATTTCTTATATAAAATGTTTAAATCTTGAAATGTAAATTAAATTGAGGTTTTTCATTTACTGATAGAGGTTTAAATATTAAAAGTGGGTGACACGTGATAACTTAGGCTAATCATAAATTTTACCACTTTTACACCACAGCAGGTTTATTATAAATCAAGACGGTAACACCTGAAATTTCATGCTATATAAATATTTTGTGTAATACTACAATTCATTTAATAAACATTAGACTAAATCGGTATTTTTGTTTCTACAAACAAAATATTACGTTTCTGTAGAAACGAATTATTGTCACAGAAACGAATTTAGCAACATTTTTGTTTCTCAAAACGAAATATTTTGTTTCTGTAGAAACGAAAACAAAAAATTGCAATAGACGCAAAACAATATTATATATAATCGACATAAAGTTGCTTAAAGGAAGCATACGATGTTAAATTTCGTGTTTCCATATATGGCTATTTTTACCCATATAATACACATGAAAATGGTCCATGTTTACAAAAACACGAACGTTAATTTTATAATTCATGTTTACATTTTAAATTAAATGGTATATACAGAATTATTTTTTTCACGATGAAAGTTTGAATAATATAAATAGATGCGACAATTCAAAATTGTGGCGTAAGCGACGTAGCAGCACGTTTCACAAGTTGGCAACAAATCAATACGATTATTAAATCTTAAACAATAATTAAGCGTGATTATGGAAACCTATTTATGACGTTTTAACATGTTCATTAACTACGCTATAGTAATTATACCGATAAAGAATTAACATATCATCGTGGATGCCAGCGTTTTAATAATTAAAAATATCGATTATTTTTTAAAACTTGTAATCGTGATGTAATTGAAATATTTAAATGACCTATATACTTCTTGAAAATATTTCATTTAGCAAACTGCATACATTTCTTATAAAATGTTTAAATCTTGAAATGTAAATTAAATTGAGGTTTTTCATTTACTGATAGAGGTTTAAATATTAAAAGTGGGTGACACGTGATAACTTAGGCTAATCATAAATTTTACCATTTTTACACCACAGCAGGTTTATTATAATCAAGACGGTAGCACCTGAAATTTCATGCTATATAAATATTTTGTTTAATGCTACAATTCATTTAATAAACATTAGACTAAATCGGTATTTTCGTTTCTACAAACAAAATATTACGCTTCTGTAGAAACGAATTATTGTCACAGAAACGAATTTAGCAACAGTTTTGTTTCTCAAAACGAAATATTTTGTTTCTGTAGAAACGAAAACAACAACAAAATGCAATAGACGCAAAACAGTATTACATATTGTTGACGGTGCAGGAACAAGTCCAATTGTCGCGTCCATCTTAACGTAACGACTGTATAACACAAGGTCGACAACTCAGTTTATTAGGTGACAAACGAGCGGCATTAGGCTAGAGACAAACGTGGGGACAGCAAGAGTATAAGAAAGCTCCCACTGCCCTGTCAACACAGAATATACGAGGGCTTTTATAGCATAAAACATGTGTGCGAAAGCAGTAACAGGAAAGAACGTTTTACACTGAAAAGTGGCGTCAGTTCGACAAACGAGCGGACTGGGCATACAGTTTCTAAAAACGCAAGATGTGCCGCTTAATCATAAACACAGTTACCCCAGATGTAATAGTTACGCAACACAACTGTTTTATATTCTATCTTTAAGCATTAATTAAATTTTGGATAAATTAAAATATTAAAAATCTGTGCTTGAAGCACACTCAACCGCTACAATATAATCGACATAAATTTACTTAAAAGAAGTATACGATGTTAACTTTCGTGTTTCCATATATGGCTATTTTTACCCATATAATACACATGAAAATGGTCCATGTTTACAAAAACACGAACGTTAATTTTATAATTCATATTTACATTTTAAATTAAATGGTATATACAGAATTATTTTTTTACACGATGAAAGTTCTAATAATATAAATAGATGCGACAATTCAAAATTGTGGCGTAAGCGACGTAGCAGCACGTTTCACAAGTTGGCAACAAATCAATACGATTATTAAATCTTAAACAATAATTAAGCGTGATTATGGAAACCTATTTATGACGTTTTAACATGTTCATTAACTACGCTATAGTAATTATACCGATAAAGAATGAACATACCATCGTGGATGCCAGCGTTTTAATAACTAATAATATCATTTCTTTTTTAAAACTTGTAATCGTGATATAATTGAAATATTTAAATGACCTATATACTTCTTGCAAATATTTCATTTAGCAAACTGCATACATTTCTTATAAAATGTTTAAATCTTGAAATGTAAATTAAATTGAGGTTTTTCATTTACTGATAGAGGTTTAAATATTAAAAGTGGGTGACACGTGATAACTTAGGCTAATCATAAATTTTACCACTTTTACACCACAGCAGGTTTATTATAAATCAAGACGGTAGCACCTTAAATTTCATGCTATATAAATATTTTGTTTAATACTACAATTCATTTAATAAACATTAGACTAAATCGGTATTTTCGTTTCTACAAACAAAATATTACGTTTCTGTAGAAACGAATTATTGTCACAGAAACGAATTTAGCAACATTTTTGTTTCTCAAAACGAAACATTTTGTTTCTGTAGAAACGAAAACAAAAAATTGCAATAGACGCAAAACAATATTATATATAATCGACATAGAGTTGCTTAAAGGAAGTATACGATGTTAAATTTCGTGTTTCCATATATGGCTATTTTTACCCATATAATACACATGAAAATGGTCCATGTTTACAAAAACACGGACGTTAATTTCATAATTCATGTTTACATTTCAACCTAAAAGGTATATACAGAGTGCTTATAAGTGTCCCATCTCCCCCCATTGTACTATATATCGCGGATTAATTGAGTGAATTAGAGATGTACTATATTCTAAATCAAAATAATCCGTTTCTGAAGAAGCATATTGATATACACAGAAACAAAAAACTTGGTTTCAGTTTGTAAAGACGCATTATACTGTTTCTAGAAACAATTTATTTGTTCCTAGAAACAATTTATTTTGTTTCCGTAGAAACAGTTTTTTTTTTCGTAGAAACATGTTATTTTTTGTGCCCGTAGAAACAGTTTTTTTTTTCGTAGAAACATGTTATTTTGTTTCCGTAGAAACAGTTTATTTTGTTTCCGTAGAAACACTTTATTTTGTTTCCGTAGAAACAGTTTATTTTTTTTCGTAGAAACATGTTATTTTGTTTCCGTAGAAACATGTTATTTTGTTTCCGTAGAAACAGTTTATTTTGTTTCCTTAGAAACCTGTTATTTTGTTTCCGTAGAAACAGTTTATTTTTTTTCGTAGAAACATGTTATTTTGTTTCCGTAGAAACAGTTTATTTTGTTTCCGTAGAAACACTTTATTTTGTTTCCTTAGAAACAGTTTATTTTTTTTCGTAGAAACAGTTTATTTTGTTTCCGTAGAATCAGTTTATTTTGTTTCCGTAGAAACATGTTATTTTGTTTCCGTAGAAACAGTTTATTTTGTTTCCTTAGAAACCTGTTATTTTGTTTCCGTAGAAACAGTTTATTTTTTTTCGTAGAAACAGTTTATTTTGTTTCCGTAGAAACACTTTATTTTGTTTCCGTAGAAACAGTTTATTTTTTTTTCGTAGAAACAGTTTATTTTGTTTTCGTAGAAACAGTTTATTTTGTTTCCGTAGAAACAGTTTATTTTGTTTCCGTAGAAACAGTTTATTTTGTTTCCGTAGAAACAGTTTATTTTGTTTCGTAGAAACAGTTTATTTTGTTTCCGTAGAAACAGTTTATTTTGTTTCAGAAACACGTTAGTTTGTTTCCATAGAAACAGGTTATTTTGTTTCCATAGAAACATATTATTTTGTTTCAGAAACACTTTTTTATGTTTCTGGTAATAATAATATCATATTAGGAAGACCAGTGCGGATTTACAGTAAATACTACTCTTTGTTGCCATCCAGTGTGCGAAACGAAATAAATTGTTCAGAAACAAATTTTAATTTTTACAACATAAACAAAGTTGTTTGTTTCTTTTGAAAAAAAACGTTTCTAAAATTTTGTTTCTGGAAACAAAATAGTGCAATTAGAAACATATTTCGTTTCGGAGAAACAAATTTAGAAACAAAATTTCAGAAATGCATTGACTTAGATAGGCTATACCATACCCTCTGTGTTCAATATTGCTTTATTTAATGTTCAAATAAACGAATAAGAAAACTGGATATATAGTTTTCAATAAAAAAAACAATGTCTTGATAATGTTAATACGATACAAACTAATTCAAATCCAACGAAATTAGGTTTGGATAGAAAGCGAACTGTAAATTAAATTACTATGGCCGCTTGGCCCAATGGATAAGGCGTCCGACTGCGATTCAGAAGATTGAGCAATTGACATAATTTCAAAAAAACAAACAAGTGTCTAGATAATGTTATTACGATATAAATTAATTCAAATCCAACAGAATTGGGTTGGATAGAAAGCGAACTGTAGAGTTGCAGCGCCATGGCCGCATGGACCAATGGATAAGGCGTCTGACTTCGAATCAGAAGATTGAGGGTTCGAGTCCCTCTGTGGTCAATTTTGTTTTATTTAGAATTGTCCAATCAGAAGATTGAGTACTCAAGTCCCTCTCTGTTCAATACTGGTTCATTTAATGTACAACTATACGAATAAGAAAAGTAGATATATATTTTAAACAAAAAAAACAAATCTCTTGATCATGGTAATACCATACAAATTAATTTAAATCCAACGAAATTAGGCTTAGATAGAAAGCGAACTGTAAATTATATTACTATGCCCATATGGCCCAATGGATAATGCATCCGACTGCGATTCAGAAGATTGAGCAATTGAGTCCTCTGTGGTCATTTTTTTCCTTAAGAATCGTCAAATCAGAATATTAAGTGCTTGAGATTCTCTGTGGTCAATTCTATTTGATTTAATGTACAACTATACGAATAAGAAAGGTGGATACATAATTTTAAACAAAAGAAACTTAAGTGTCTAGATATTGTTAATACCATACATTTTAAACAAAAATAACAAATGTATGTATGATAAAAATGAATTCAACTCCAAAGCAATTGGGCTAGATAGAAAGAGGACTTCAGTGTTTTACGGCATTGGCCGCATGGCCCAATGGATAAGGCGTCTGACTTCGAATCAGAAGATTGAGGGTTCGAGTCCCTCTGTGGTCAATTTTGTTTTATTTAGAATTGTCCAATCAGAAGATTGAGTACTCAAGTCCCTCTCTGTTCAATACTGGATCATTTAATGTACAACTATACGAATAAGAAAAGTGGATATATATTTTAAACAAAAAAAAAACAAATCTCTTGATCATGTTAATACGATACAAACTAATTCAAATTCAACGAAATTAGGTTTGGATAGAAAGCGAACTGTAAATTATATTACTATGCCCGAATGGCCCAATGGATAATGCATCCGATTGCGATTCAGAAGATTGAGCAATTGAGTCCTCTGTGGTCATTTTTTTCCTTAAGATTCGTCAAATCAGAATATTGAGTGCTTGAGATTCTCAGTGGTCAATTCTATTTGATTTAATGTACAACTATACGAATAAGAGAGGTGGATACATAATTTTAAACAAAAGAAACTTAAGTGTCTAGATAATGTTAATACCATACATTTTAAACAAAAATAACAAATGTATTGTAGCGTTTTCTTCTTTAGACAAAAGTAAGACCGCTCACGAACTCAACCACAAGCCACTGATTTTATTCTTAAACTATAAAATGCAACGTCACGCCCACGCAATTAACCAATCAACAGCAGAACGCAAAATACAGGAATGTGCCAATAATGTAAAACGAAGGAATGCGGTAACGAAGGAATGCGGTAATAGCAATTAACTCACGCTCTGTAACTTAACATAGACATAGAATAAAACATAAATCGCGCTCTGAATAGAGGAAATACACAGCTAAGACATAAAATAAATACACAACTATAAGAATTCATCACAGTATGTATGATAAAAATGAATTCAACTCCAAAGCAACTGGGCTAGATAGAAAGAGGACTTCAGTGTTTAAATGCAATGGCCGCATGGCCCAATGGATAAGGCGTCTGACTTCGAATCAGAAGATTGAGGGTTCGAGTCCCTCTGTGGTCAATTTTGTTTTATTTAGAATTGTCCAATCAGAAGATTGAGTACTCAAGTCCCTCTCTGTTCAATACTGGTTCATTTAATGTACAACTATACGAATAAGAAAAGTGGATAAATAGTTTTCAATAAAAAAAACAATGTTTTGATAATGTTAATACGATACAAACTAATTCAAATCCAACGAAATTAGGTTTGGATAGAAAGCGAACTGTAAATTACATTACTATGGCCGCATGGCCCAATGTATAAGGCGTCTGACTTCGAAACAGAAAACTGAGGGTTCGAGTCCTTCTGTGGTCAGTTTAGATTTCTTTAGTATTGTCCAATCAGAAGATTGAGTACTCAAGTCCCTCTCTGTTCAATAATGGTTCATTTAATGTACAACTATACGAATAAGAAAAGTGGATATATATTTATACCTTGCAATGTGTGGGGATATAACTCAGTGGTAGAACATTCGACTGCAGATCGAGAGGTCCCTGGTTCAAATCCGGGTGTCCCCTTTATTAGTGTCCATTTAAAAATGTAACTAATATTCAAATCCTTTGCACTTCTGTTGCGTATGGTATAGTAACCTACCTGCGGTGCATTCGTGCGTGTGCGTGGCCCAATGGATTTCGGTTTTAAGTTCGCCAACGCTTAAATTTGTACAGAAAAATAAAGGTAATCATACTTTCAAACCGAGTAATCGGTTGTTTAAAACTTTGCACTAGTACGTTATGCGAATCGAAAACGTTCGAAGTAAATGTTGGATATAATAAATGGACAATAATAAAGGGGACACCCGGATTTGAACAAGGGACCTCTCGATCTGCAGTCGAATGCTCTACCACTGAGTTATATCCCCACACATTGCAAGGTATACAGACATATATACAATAACTTACCGAACTGTAAATTACATTACTAGTGCCCAATGGATAAGGCGTCCGACTGCGATTCAGAAGATTGAGCAATTGACATAATTTCAAAAAAACAAACAAGTGTCTAGATAATGTTATTACGATATAAATTAATTCAAATCCAACAGAATTGGGTTGGATAGAAAGCGAAATGTAGAGTTGCAGCGCCATGGCCGCATGGACCAATGGATAAGGCGTCTGACTTCGAATCAGAAGATTGAGGGTTCGAGTCCCTCTGTGGTCAATTTTGTTTTATTTAGAATTGTCCAATCAGAAGATTGAGTACTCAAGTCCCTCTCTGTTCAATACTGGTTCATTTAATGTACAACTATACGAATAAGAAAAGTAGATATATATTTTAAACAAAAAAAAACAAATCTCTTGATCATGGTAATACCATACAAATTAATTTAAATCCAACGAAATTAGGCTTAGATAGAAAGCGAACTGTAAATTATATTACTATGCAAATATGGCCCAATGGATAATGCATCCGACTGCGATTCAGAAGATTGAGCAATTGAGTCCTCTGTGGTCATTTTTTTCCTTAAGAATCGTCAAATCAGAATATTAAGTGCTTGAGATTCTCTGTGGTCAATTCTATTTGATTTAATGTACAACTATACGAATAAGAGAGGTGGATACATAATTTTAAACAAAAGAAACTTAAGTGTCTAGATAATGTTAATACCATACATTTTAAACAAAAATAACAAATGTATTGTAGCGTTTTCTTCTTTAGACAAAAGTAAGACCGCTCACGAACTCAACCACAAGCCACTGATTTTATTCTTAAACTATAAAATGCAACGTCACGCCCACGCAATTAACCAATCAACAGCAGAACGCAAAATACAGGAATGTGCCAATAATGTAAAACGAAGGAATGCGGTAACGAAGGAATGCGGTAATAGCAATTAACTCACGCTCTGTAACTTAACATAGACATAGAATAAAACATAAATCGCGCTCTGAATAGAGGAAATACACAGCTAAGACATAAAATAAATACACAACTATAAGAATTCATCACAGTATGTATGATAAAAATGAATTCAACTCCAAAGCAACTGGGCTAGATAGAAAGAGGACTTCAGTGTTTAAATGCAATGGCCGCATGGCCCAATGGATAAGGCGTCTGACTTCGAATCAGAAGATTGAGGGTTCGAGTCCCTCTGTGGTCAATTTTGTTTTATTTAGAATTGTCCAATCAGAAGATTGAGTACTCAAGTCCCTCTCTGTTCAATACTGGTTCATTTAATGTACAACTATACGAATAAGAAAAGTGGATATATATTTTAAACAAAAAAAACAAATCTCTTGATCATGTTAATACCATACAAATTAATTCAAATCCAACGAAATTGGGTTAGATAGAAAGCGAATTCTAGAGTTGCAGTACTATGGTCGCATGGCCCAATGGATAAGCGGTCTCACTGCGAATCAGAAGATTGATGATTCGAGTTCCTGTCTTGGTCATAGTTGTTGTTTAATGTACAATTCCAATTTTAAACCACATTGTATTAACAAGGTAAATAATATTCAAATCCTTTGCACTTCTGTTGCGTATGGTATAGTAACCTACCTGCGGTGCATTCGTGCGTGTGCGTGGCCCAATGGATTTTGGTTTTAAGTTCGCCAACGCTTAAATTTGTACAGAAAAATAAAGGTAATCATACTTTCAAACCGAGTAATCAGTTGTTTAAAACTTTGCACCAGTACGTTATGCGAATCGAAAACGTTCGAAGTAAATGTTGGATATAATAAATGGACAATAATAAAGGGGACACCCGGATTTGAACCAGAATGCTCTACCACTGAGCTATATCCCCACACATTGCAAGGTATACAGACATATATACAATAACTTACCGAACTGTAAATTACATTACTATGGCCCAATGGATAAGGCGTCCGACTGCGATTTAGAAGATTGAGCAATTGATATAATTTCAAACAAAAAAAAACAAGTGTCTAGATAATGTTATTACGATACAAATTAATTCAAATCCAACAGAATTGGGTTGGATAGAAAGCGAACTGTAGAGTTGCAGCGCCATGGCCGCATGGCCCAATGGATAAGGCGTCTGACTACGAATCAGAAGATTGAGGGTTCGAGTCCCTCTGTGGTCAATTTTGTTTTATTTAGAATTGTCCAATCAGAAGATTGAGTACTCAAGTCCCTCTCTGTTCAATACTGGTTCATTTAATGTACAACTATACGAATAAGAAAAGTAGATATATATTTTAAACAAAAAAAAAACAAATCTCTTGATCATGGTAATACCATACAAATTAATTTAAATCCAACGAAATTAGGCTTAGATAGAAAGCGAACTGTAAATTATATTACTATGCCCATATGGCCCAATGGATAATGCATCCGACTGCGATTCAGAAGATTGAGCAATTGAGTCCTCTGTGGTCATTTTTTTCCTTAAGAATCGTCAAATCAGAATATTAAGTGCTTGAGATTCTCTGTGGTCAATTCTATTTGATTTAATGTACAACTATACGAATAAGAAAGGTGGATACATAATTTTAAACAAAAGAAACTTAAGTGTCTAGATATTGTTAATACCATACATTTTAAACAAAAATAACAAATGTATGTATGATAAAAATGAATTCAACTCCAAAGCAATTGGGCTAGATAGAAAGAGGACTTCAGTGTTTTACGGCATTGGCCGCATGGCCCAATGGATTAGGCGTCTGACTTCGAATCAGAAGATTGAGGATTCGAGTCCCTCTGTGGTCAATTTTGTTTTATTTAGAATTGTCCAATCAGAAGATTGAGTACTCAAGTCCCTCTCTGTTCAATACTGGATCATTTAATGTACAACTATACGAATAAGAAAAGTGGATATATATTTTAAACAAAAAAAAAACAAATCTCTTGATCATGTTAATACGATACAAACTAATTCAAATTCAACGAAATTAGGTTTGGATAGAAAGCGAACTGTAAATTATATTACTATGCCCGAATGGCCCAATGGATAATGCATCCGACTGCGATTCAGAAGATTGAGCAATTGAGTCCTCTGTGGTCATTTTTTTCCTTAAGATTCGTCAAATCAAAATATTGAGTGCTTGAGATTCTCAGTGGTCAATTCTATTTGATTTAATGTACAACTATACGAATAAGAGAGGTGGATACATAATTTTAAACAAAAGAAACTTAAGTGTCTAGATAATGTTAATACCATACATTTTAAACAAAAATAACAAATGTATGTATGATAAAAATGAATTCAACTCCAAAGCAACTGGGCTAGATAGAAAAAGGACTTCAGTGTTTTATGCAATGGCCGCATGGCCCAACGAATAAGGCGTCTGACTTCGAATCAGAAGATTGAGGGTTCGAGTCCCTCTGTGGTCAATTTTGTTTTATTTAGGATTGCCCAATCAGAAGATTGAGTACTCAAGTCCTTCTCTGTTCAATACTGGTTCATTTAATGTACAACTATACGAATAAGAAAAGTGGATATATATTTTAAACAAAAAAACAAATCACTTGATCATGGTAATACCATACAAATTAATTCAAATCCAACGAAATTGGGTTAGATAGAAAGCGAATTCTAGAGTTGCATTACTATGGTCGCATGGCCCAATGGATAAGCCGTCTCATTGCGAATCAGAAGATTGATGGTTCGAGTTCATTTCTTGGTCATAGTTGTTGTTTAATGTACAATTCCAATTTTAAACCACATTGTATTAACAAGGTAACTAATATTCAAATCCTTTGCACTTCTGTTGCGTATGGTATAGTAACCTATCTGCGGTGCATTCGTGCGTGTGCGTGGCCCAATGGATTTTGGTTTTAAGTTCGCCAACGCTTAAATTTGTACAGAAAAATAAAGGTAATCATACTTTCAAACCGAGTAATCAGTTGTTTAAAATATTGCACTAGTACGTTATGCGAATCGAAAACGTTCGAAGTAAATGTTGGATATAATAAATGGACAATATTAAAGGGGACACCCGGATTTGGACCAGGGACCTCTCGATCTGCAGTCGAATGCTCTACCACTGAGCTATATCCCCACACATTGCAAGGTATACAGACATATATACAATAACTTTCCTATTTTAAAGTGTATATTTTATGCGGTATTATAATTGTACTTTCTTTTAATTCTAAAATCGTGTTTATCGTCCAAAAAACGAAACACCATTCCGAGCACATATCACAAATCCGAAACAAAACCGGTGACGTAGTCTCATAACTCAAATTATTTTATATTTTAACAAAGCGTCCCAATAGCTTTAAATGAAATCGTATGGACAGATCAGCTTCAAAGTCTGCAACGAAATACGGACGAGGTACTAGTTTTACATAAAGTTACACAATCATATAAATACGAATCGTTTATTTAAATTAGCACTCTTACAATTTACACCATTGCATTTCGTCAGCCGCATAGCCTAATGAATAAGGCGTCTGACATCGAATCTGAAGACTGAGGGTTCGAGTCCTTCCGTTGTCAATTAGTATTTGTTTAAAGTACAACTACATGAAAAAGAAAAGTGGAAGATCATTTTTAGCAAAAATAACAAATGTATGTATGTTAAAAATGAATTCAACTCCAAAGCAATTGGGCTAGATAGAAAGCGGACTTCAGTGTTTTATAGCAATGGCCGCATGGCCAATGGATAAAGCGACTGACTGCGAATCAGAAGATTGAGGGTTCTAGTCCCTATGTGGTCAATTTTGTTTTGTTTAGAATTGTCCAATCAGAAGACTGAGTAATCGAGTCCCTCTGTGTTCAATATTGCTTTATTTAATGTTCAAATAAACGAATAAGAAAAGTGGATATATAGTTTTCAATAAAAAAAAACAATGTCTTGATAATGTTAATACGATACAAACTAATTCAAATCCAACGAAATTAGGTTTGGATAGAAATCGAACTGTAAATTACATTACTATGGCCGCATGGTCCAATGGATAAGGCGTCCGACTGCGATTCAGAAGATTGAGCAATTGACATAATTTCAAACAAAAAAAAACAAGTGTCTAGATAATGTTATTACGATACAAATTAATTCAAATCCAACAGAATTGGGTTGAATAGAAAGCGAACTGTAGAGTTGCAACGCCATGGCCGCATGGCCCAATGGATAAGGCGTCTGACTACGAATCAGAAGATTGAGGGGTCGAGTCCCTCTGTGGGCAATTTTGTTTTATTTAAAATTGTCCAATCAGAAGACTGAGTACTCGAGTCCCTCTGTGTTCAATATTGCTTTATTTAATGTTCAAATAAACGAATAAGAAAAGTGGATAAATAGTTTTCAATAAAAAAAACAATGTTTTGATAATGTTAATACGATACAAACTAATTCAAATCCAACGAAATTAGGTTTGGATAGAAAGCGAACTGTAAATTAGATTACTATGGCCGCATGGCCCAATGTATAAGGCGTCTGACTTCGAAACAGAAAACTGAGGGTTCGAGTCCTTCTGTGGTCAGTTTTGATTTCTTTAGTATTGTCCAATCAGAAGATTGTGTACTCGAGTCCCTCTGTTTTCAGTATTGCTTTATATAATGTACAACTATACGAATGAGAAAAGTGGATATATAATTTTCAACAAAAAAAAACAAATGACCTGATAATGTTAAACGATACAAATTAATTTAAATCCAACGAAATTAGGCTTAGATAGAAAGCGAACTGTAAATTATATTACTATGCCCGAATGGCCCAATGGATAATGCATACGACTGCGATTCAGAAGATTGAGCAATTGAGTCCTCTGTGGTCATTTTTTTTCTTAAGAATCGTCAAATCAGAATATTAAGTGCTTGAGATTCTCTGTGGTCAATTCTATTTGATTTAATGTACAACTATACGAATAAGAAAGGTGGATACATAATTTTAAACAAAAGAAACTTAAGTGTCTAGATAATGTTAATACCATACATTTTAAACAAAAATAACAAATGTATGTATGATAAAAATGAATTCAACTTTAAAGAAATTGGGCTAGATAGAAAGAGGACTTCAGTGTTTTAATGCAATGGCCGCATGGCCCAATGGATAAGGCGTCTGACTTCGAATCAGAAGATTGAGGGTTCGAGTCCCTCTGTGGTCAATTTTGTTTTATTTAGAATTGTCCAATTAGAAGATTGAGTACTCAAGTCCCTCTCTGTTCAATACTGGATCATTTAACGTACAACTATAGGAATAAGAAAAGTGGATATATATTTTTAACAAAAAAAACAAATCTCTTGATCATGTTAATACGATACAAACTAATTCAAATTCAACGAAATTAGGTTTGGATAGAAAGCGAACTGTAAATTATATTACTATGCCCGAATGGCCCAATGGATAATGCATCCGACTGCGATTCAGAAGATTGAGCAATTGCGATTCAGAAGATTGAGCAATTGCGATTCAGAAGATTGAGCAAAAGTTCCTTTCTTGGTCATAGTTGTTGTTTAATGTACAATTCCAATTTTAAACCACATTGTATTAACAAGGTAACTAATATTCGAATCCTTTGCACTTCTGTTGCGTATGGTATAGTAACCTACCTGCGGTGCATTCGTGCGTGTGCGTGGCCCAATGGATTTTGGTTTTAAGTTCGCCAACGCTTAAATTTGTACAGAAAAATAAAGGTAATCATACTTTCAAACCGAGTAATCAGTTGTTTAAAACTTTGCACTAGTACGTTATGCGAATCGAAAACGTTCGAAGTAAATGTTGGATATAATAAATGGACAATAATAAAGGGGACACCCGGATTTGAACAAGGGACCTCTCGATCTGCAGTCGAATGCTCTACCACTGAGTTATATCCCCACACATTGCAAGGTATACAGACATATATACAATAACTTACCGAACTGTAAATTACATTACTAGTGCCCAATGGATAAGGCGTCCGACTGCGATTCAGAAGATTGAGCAATTGACATAATTTCAAAAAAACAAACAAGTGTCTAGATAATGTTATTACGATATAAATTAATTCAAATCCAACAGAATTGGGTTGGATAGAAAGCGAAATGTAGAGTTGCAGCGCCATGGCCGCATGGACCAATGGATAAGGCGTCTGACTTCGAATCAGAAGATTGAGGGTTCGAGTCCCTCTGTGGTCAATTTTGTTTTATTTAGAATTGTCCAATCAGAAGATTGAGTACTCAAGTCCCTCTCTGTTCAATACTGGTTCATTTAATGTACAACTATACGAATAAGAAAAGTAGATATATATTTTAAACAAAAAAAAACAAATCTCTTGATCATGGTAATACCATACAAATTAATTTAAATCCAACGAAATTAGGCTTAGATAGAAAGCGAACTGTAAATTATATTACTATGCAAATATGGCCCAATGGATAATGCATCCGACTGCGATTCAGAAGATTGAGCAATTGAGTCCTCTGTGGTCATTTTTTTCCTTAAGAATCGTCAAATCAGAATATTAAGTGCTTGAGATTCTCTGTGGTCAATTCTATTTGATTTAATGTACAACTATACGAATAAGAGAGGTGGATACATAATTTTAAACAAAAGAAACTTAAGTGTCTAGATAATGTTAATACCATACATTTTAAACAAAAATAACAAATGTATTGTAGCGTTTTCTTCTTTAGACAAAAGTAAGACCGCTCACGAACTCAACCACAAGCCACTGATTTTATTCTTAAACTATAAAATGCAACGTCACGCCCACGCAATTAACCAATCAACAGCAGAACGCAAAATACAGGAATGTGCCAATAATGTAAAACGAAGGAATGCGGTAACGAAGGAATGCGGTAATAGCAATTAACTCACGCTCTGTAACTTAACATAGACATAGAATAAAACATAAATCGCGCTCTGAATAGAGGAAATACACAGCTAAGACATAAAATAAATACACAACTATAAGAATTCATCACAGTATGTATGATAAAAATGAATTCAACTCCAAAGCAACTGGGCTAGATAGAAAGAGGACTTCAGTGTTTAAATGCAATGGCCGCATGGCCCAATGGATAAGGCGTCTGACTTCGAATCAGAAGATTGAGGGTTCGAGTCCCTCTGTGGTCAATTTTGTTTTATTTAGAATTGTCCAATCAGAAGATTGAGTACTCAAGTCCCTCTCTGTTCAATACTGGTTCATTTAATGTACAACTATACGAATAAGAAAAGTGGATATATATTTTAAACAAAAAAAACAAATCTCTTGATCATGTTAATACCATACAAATTAATTCAAATCCAACGAAATTGGGTTAGATAGAAAGCGAATTCTAGAGTTGCAGTACTATGGTCGCATGGCCCAATGGATAAGCGGTCTCACTGCGAATCAGAAGATTGATGATTCGAGTTCCTGTCTTGGTCATAGTTGTTGTTTAATGTACAATTCCAATTTTAAACCACATTGTATTAACAAGGTAAATAATATTCAAATCCTTTGCACTTCTGTTGCGTATGGTATAGTAACCTACCTGCGGTGCATTCGTGCGTGTGCGTGGCCCAATGGATTTTGGTTTTAAGTTCGCCAACGCTTAAATTTGTACAGAAAAATAAAGGTAATCATACTTTCAAACCGAGTAATCAGTTGTTTAAAACTTTGCACCAGTACGTTATGCGAATCGAAAACGTTCGAAGTAAATGTTGGATATAATAAATGGACAATAATAAAGGGGACACCCGGATTTGAACCAGAATGCTCTACCACTGAGCTATATCCCCACACATTGCAAGGTATACAGACATATATACAATAACTTACCGAACTGTAAATTACATTACTATGGCCCAATGGATAAGGCGTCCGACTGCGATTTAGAAGATTGAGCAATTGATATAATTTCAAACAAAAAAAAACAAGTGTCTAGATAATGTTATTACGATACAAATTAATTCAAATCCAACAGAATTGGGTTGGATAGAAAGCGAACTGTAGAGTTGCAGCGCCATGGCCGCATGGCCCAATGGATAAGGCGTCTGACTACGAATCAGAAGATTGAGGGTTCGAGTCCCTCTGTGGTCAATTTTGTTTTATTTAGAATTGTCCAATCAGAAGATTGAGTACTCAAGTCCCTCTCTGTTCAATACTGGTTCATTTAATGTACAACTATACGAATAAGAAAAGTAGATATATATTTTAAACAAAAAAAAAACAAATCTCTTGATCATGGTAATACCATACAAATTAATTTAAATCCAACGAAATTAGGCTTAGATAGAAAGCGAACTGTAAATTATATTACTATGCCCATATGGCCCAATGGATAATGCATCCGACTGCGATTCAGAAGATTGAGCAATTGAGTCCTCTGTGGTCATTTTTTTCCTTAAGAATCGTCAAATCAGAATATTAAGTGCTTGAGATTCTCTGTGGTCAATTCTATTTGATTTAATGTACAACTATACGAATAAGAAAGGTGGATACATAATTTTAAACAAAAGAAACTTAAGTGTCTAGATATTGTTAATACCATACATTTTAAACAAAAATAACAAATGTATGTATGATAAAAATGAATTCAACTCCAAAGCAATTGGGCTAGATAGAAAGAGGACTTCAGTGTTTTACGGCATTGGCCGCATGGCCCAATGGATTAGGCGTCTGACTTCGAATCAGAAGATTGAGGATTCGAGTCCCTCTGTGGTCAATTTTGTTTTATTTAGAATTGTCCAATCAGAAGATTGAGTACTCAAGTCCCTCTCTGTTCAATACTGGATCATTTAATGTACAACTATACGAATAAGAAAAGTGGATATATATTTTAAACAAAAAAAAAACAAATCTCTTGATCATGTTAATACGATACAAACTAATTCAAATTCAACGAAATTAGGTTTGGATAGAAAGCGAACTGTAAATTATATTACTATGCCCGAATGGCCCAATGGATAATGCATCCGACTGCGATTCAGAAGATTGAGCAATTGAGTCCTCTGTGGTCATTTTTTTCCTTAAGATTCGTCAAATCAAAATATTGAGTGCTTGAGATTCTCAGTGGTCAATTCTATTTGATTTAATGTACAACTATACGAATAAGAGAGGTGGATACATAATTTTAAACAAAAGAAACTTAAGTGTCTAGATAATGTTAATACCATACATTTTAAACAAAAATAACAAATGTATGTATGATAAAAATGAATTCAACTCCAAAGCAACTGGGCTAGATAGAAAAAGGACTTCAGTGTTTTATGCAATGGCCGCATGGCCCAACGAATAAGGCGTCTGACTTCGAATCAGAAGATTGAGGGTTCGAGTCCCTCTGTGGTCAATTTTGTTTTATTTAGGATTGCCCAATCAGAAGATTGAGTACTCAAGTCCTTCTCTGTTCAATACTGGTTCATTTAATGTACAACTATACGAATAAGAAAAGTGGATATATATTTTAAACAAACAAACAAATCACTTGATCATGGTAATACCATACAAATTAATTCAAATCCAACGAAATTGGGTTAGATAGAAAGCGAATTCTAGAGTTGCATTACTATGGTCGCATGGCCCAATGGATAAGCCGTCTCATTGCGAATCAGAAGATTGATGGTTCGAGTTCATTTCTTGGTCATAGTTGTTGTTTAATGTACAATTCCAATTTTAAACCACATTGTATTAACAAGGTAACTAATATTCAAATCCTTTGCACTTCTGTTGCGTATGGTATAGTAACCTATCTGCGGTGCATTCGTGCGTGTGCGTGGCCCAATGGATTTTGGTTTTAAGTTCGCCAACGCTTAAATTTGTACAGAAAAATAAAGGTAATCATACTTTCAAACCGAGTAATCAGTTGTTTAAAATATTGCACTAGTACGTTATGCGAATCGAAAACGTTCGAAGTAAATGTTGGATATAATAAATGGACAATATTAAAGGGGACACCCGGATTTGGACCAGGGACCTCTCGATCTGCAGTCGAATGCTCTACCACTGAGCTATATCCCCACACATTGCAAGGTATACAGACATATATACAATAACTTTCCTATTTTAAAGTGTATATTTTATGCGGTATTATAATTGTACTTTCTTTTAATTCTAAAATCGTGTTTATCGTCCAAAAAACGAAACACCATTCCGAGCACATATCACAAATCCGAAACAAAACCGGTGACGTAGTCTCATAACTCAAATTATTTTATATTTTAACAAAGCGTCCCAATAGCTTTAAATGAAATCGTATGGACAGATCAGCTTCAAAGTCTGCAACGAAATACGGACGAGGTACTAGTTTTACATAAAGTTACACAATCATATAAATACGAATCGTTTATTTAAATTAGCACTCTTACAATTTACACCATTGCATTTCGTCAGCCGCATAGCCTAATGAATAAGGCGTCTGACATCGAATCTGAAGACTGAGGGTTCGAGTCCTTCCGTTGTCAATTAGTATTTGTTTAAAGTACAACTACATGAAAAAGAAAAGTGGAAGATCATTTTTAGCAAAAATAACAAATGTATGTATGTTAAAAATGAATTCAACTCCAAAGCAATTGGGCTAGATAGAAAGCGGACTTCAGTGTTTTATAGCAATGGCCGCATGGCCAATGGATAAAGCGACTGACTGCGAATCAGAAGATTGAGGGTTCTAGTCCCTATGTGGTCAATTTTGTTTTGTTTAGAATTGTCCAATCAGAAGACTGAGTAATCGAGTCCCTCTGTGTTCAATATTGCTTTATTTAATGTTCAAATAAACGAATAAGAAAAGTGGATATATAGTTTTCAATAAAAAAAAACAATGTCTTGATAATGTTAATACGATACAAACTAATTCAAATCCAACGAAATTAGGTTTGGATAGAAATCGAACTGTAAATTACATTACTATGGCCGCATGGTCCAATGGATAAGGCGTCCGACTGCGATTCAGAAGATTGAGCAATTGACATAATTTCAAACAAAAAAAAACAAGTGTCTAGATAATGTTATTACGATACAAATTAATTCAAATCCAACAGAATTGGGTTGAATAGAAAGCGAACTGTAGAGTTGCAACGCCATGGCCGCATGGCCCAATGGATAAGGCGTCTGACTACGAATCAGAAGATTGAGGGGTCGAGTCCCTCTGTGGGCAATTTTGTTTTATTTAAAATTGTCCAATCAGAAGACTGAGTACTCGAGTCCCTCTGTGTTCAATATTGCTTTATTTAATGTTCAAATAAACGAATAAGAAAAGTGGATAAATAGTTTTCAATAAAAAAAACAATGTTTTGATAATGTTAATACGATACAAACTAATTCAAATCCAACGAAATTAGGTTTGGATAGAAAGCGAACTGTAAATTAGATTACTATGGCCGCATGGCCCAATGTATAAGGCGTCTGACTTCGAAACAGAAAACTGAGGGTTCGAGTCCTTCTGTGGTCAGTTTTGATTTCTTTAGTATTGTCCAATCAGAAGATTGTGTACTCGAGTCCCTCTGTTTTCAGTATTGCTTTATATAATGTACAACTATACGAATGAGAAAAGTGGATATATAATTTTCAACAAAAAAAAACAAATGACCTGATAATGTTAAACGATACAAATTAATTTAAATCCAACGAAATTAGGCTTAGATAGAAAGCGAACTGTAAATTATATTACTATGCCCGAATGGCCCAATGGATAATGCATACGACTGCGATTCAGAAGATTGAGCAATTGAGTCCTCTGTGGTCATTTTTTTTCTTAAGAATCGTCAAATCAGAATATTAAGTGCTTGAGATTCTCTGTGGTCAATTCTATTTGATTTAATGTACAACTATACGAATAAGAAAGGTGGATACATAATTTTAAACAAAAGAAACTTAAGTGTCTAGATAATGTTAATACCATACATTTTAAACAAAAATAACAAATGTATGTATGATAAAAATGAATTCAACTTTAAAGAAATTGGGCTAGATAGAAAGAGGACTTCAGTGTTTTAATGCAATGGCCGCATGGCCCAATGGATAAGGCGTCTGACTTCGAATCAGAAGATTGAGGGTTCGAGTCCCTCTGTGGTCAATTTTGTTTTATTTAGAATTGTCCAATTAGAAGATTGAGTACTCAAGTCCCTCTCTGTTCAATACTGGATCATTTAACGTACAACTATAGGAATAAGAAAAGTGGATATATATTTTTAACAAAAAAAAACAAATCTCTTGATCATGTTAATACGATACAAACTAATTCAAATTCAACGAAATTAGGTTTGGATAGAAAGCGAACTGTAAATTATATTACTATGCCCGAATGGCCCAATGGATAATGCATCCGACTGCGATTCAGAAGATTGAGCAATTGCGATTCAGAAGATTGAGCAATTGCGATTCAGAAGATTGAGCAAAAGTTCCTTTCTTGGTCATAGTTGTTGTTTAATGTACAATTCCAATTTTAAACCACATTGTATTAACAAGGTAACTAATATTCAAATCCTTTGCACTTCTGTTGCGTATGGTATAGTAACCTACCTGCGGTGCATTCGTGCGTGTGCGTGGCCCAATGGATTTTGGTTTTAAGTTCGCCAACGCTTAAATTTGTACAGAAAAAATAAAGGTAATCATACTTTCAAACCGAGTAATCAGTTGTTTAAAATATTGCACTAGTACGTTATGCGAATCGAAAACGTTCGAAGTAAATGTTGGATATAATAAATGGACAATAATAAAGGGGACACCCGGATTTGAACCAGGGACCTCTCGATCTGCAGTCGAATGCTCTACCACAGAGCTATATCCCCACACATTGCAAGGTATACAGACATATATACAATAACTTACCGAACTGTAAATTACATTACTATGGCCCAATGGATAAGGCGTCCGACTGCGATTCAGAAGATTGAGCAATTGATATAATTTCAAAAAAAAAAAACAAGTGTCTAGATAATGTTATTACGATACAAGTTAATTCAAATCCAACAGAATTGGGTTGGATAGAAAGCGAACTGTAGAGTTGCAGCGCCATGGCCGCATGGCCCAATGGATAAGGCGTCTGACTACGAATCATAAGATTGAGGGTTCGAGTCCCTCTGTGGTCAATTTTGTTTTATTTAGAATTGTCCAATCAGAAGACTGAGTTCTCGAGACCCTCTGTGGTCAATTTTGTTTTGTTTAGAATTGTCCAATCAGAAGACTGAGTACTCGAGTCCCTCTGTGTTCAATATTGCTTTATTTAATGTTCAAATAAACGAATAAGAAAAGTGGATATATAGTTTTCAATAAAAAAAAAAACAATGTCTTGATAATGTTAATACGATACAAACTAATTCAAATCCAACGAAATTAGGTTTGGATAGAAAGCGAACTGTAAATTACATTAATATGGCCGCTTGGTCCTATGGATAAGGCGTCCGACTGCGATTCAGAAGATTGAGCAATTGACATAATTTCAAACAAAAAAAACAAGTGTCTAGATAATGTTATTACGATACAAATTAATTCAAATCCAACAGAATTGGGTTGGATAGAAAGCGAACTGTAGAGTTGCAACGCCATGGCCGCATGGCCCAATGGATAAGGCGTCTGACTACGAATCAGAAGATTGAGGGTTCGAGTCCCTCTGTGGTCAATTTTGTTTTATTTAGAATTGTCCAATCAGAAGACTGAGTACTCGAGTCCCTCTGTGTTCAATATTGCTTTATTTAATGTTCAAATAAACGAATAAGAAAAGTGGATAAATAGTTTTCAATAAAAAAACAATGTTTTGATAATGTTAATACGATACAAACTAATTCAAATCCAACGAAATTAGGTTTGGATAGAAAGCGAACTGTAAATTACATTACTATGGCCGCATGGCCCAATGTATAAGGCGTCTGACTTCGAAACAGAAAACTGAGGGTTCGAGTCCTTCTGTGGTCAGTTTAGATTTCTTTAGTATTGTCCAATCAGAAGATTGTGTACTCGAGTCCCTCTGTTTTCAGTATTGCTTTATATAATGTACAACTATACGAATGAGAAAAGTGGATATATAATTTTAAACAAAAAAAAAAACAAGTGTCTAGATAATGTTATTACGATACAAGTTAATTCAAATCCAACAGAATTGGGTTGGATAGAAAGCGAACTGTAGAGTTGCAGCGCCATGGCCGCATGGCCCAATGGATAAGGCGTCTGACTACGAATCATAAGATTGAGGGTTCGAGTCCCTCTGTGGTCAATTTTGTTTTATTTAGAATTGTCCAATCAGAAGACTGAGTTCTCGAGACCCTCTGTGGTCAATTTTGTTTTGTTTAGAATTGTCCAATCAGAAGACTGAGTACTCGAGTCCCTCTGTGTTCAATATTGCTTTATTTAATGTTCAAATAAACGAATAAGAAAAGTGGATATATAGTTTTCAATAAAAAAAAACAATGTCTTGATAATGTTAATACGATACAAACTAATTCAAATCCAACGAAATTAGGTTTGGATAGAAAGCGAACTGTAAATTACATTACTATGGCCGCTTGGTCCAATGGATAAGGCGTCCGACTGCGATTCAGAAGATTGAGCAATTGACATAATTTCAAACAAAAAAAAAACAAGTGTCTAGATAATGTTATTACGATACAAATTAATTCAAATCCAACAGAATTGGGTTGGATAGAAAGCGAACTGTAGAGTTGCAACGCCATGGCCGCATGGCCCAATGGATAAGGCGTCTGACTACGAATCAGAAGATTGAGGGTTCGAGTCCCTCTGTGGTCAATTTTGTTTTATTTAGAATTGTCCAATCAGAAGACTGAGTACTCGAGTCCCTCTGTGTTCAATATTGCTTTATTTAATGTTCAAATAAACGAATAAGAAAAGTGGATAAATAGTTTTCAATAAAAAAAACAATGTTTTGATAATGTTAATACGATACAAACTAATTCAAATCCAACGAAATTAGGTTTGGATAGAAAGCGAACTGTAAATTACATTACTATGGCCGCATGGCCCAATGTATAAGGCGTCTGACTTCGAAACAGAAAACTGAGGGTTCGAGTCCTTCTGTGGTCAGTTTAGATTTCTTTAGTATTGTCCAATCAGAAGATTGTGTACTCGAGTCCCTCTGTTTTCAGTATTGCTTTATATAATGTACAACTATACGAATGAGAAAAGTGGATATATAATTTTAAACAAAAAACAAGTGTCTAGATAATGTTAATACCATACATTTTAAACAAAAATAACAAATGTATGTATGATAAAAATGAATTCAACTCCAAAGCAATTGGGCTAGATAGAAAGAGGACTTCAGTGTTTAAATGCAATGGCCGCATGGCCCAATGGATAAGGCGTCTGACTTCGAATCAGAAGATTGAGGGTTCGAGTCCCTCTGTGGTCAATTTTGTTTTATTTAGAATTGTCCAATCAGAAGATTGAGTACTCAAGTCCCTCTCTGTTCAATACTGGTTCATTTAATGTACAACTATACGAATAAGAAAAGTGGATATATATTTTAAACAAAAAAAACAAATCTCTTGATCATGTTAATACCATACAAATTAATTCAAATCCAACGAAATTGGGTTAGATAGAAAGCGAATTCTAGAGTTGCAGTACTATGGTCGCATGGCCCAATGGATAAGCGGTCTCACTGCGAATCAGAAGATTGATGATTCGAGTTCCTGTCTTGGTCATAGTTGTTGTTTAATGTACAATTCCAATTTTAAACCACATTGTATTAACAAGGTAACTAATATTCAAATCCTTTGCACTTCTGTTGCGTATGGTATAGTAACCTACCTGCGGTGCATTCGTGCGTGTGCGTGGCCCAATGGATTTTGGTTTTAAGTTCGCCAACGCTTAAATTTGTACAGAAAAATAAAGGTAATCATACTTTCAAACCGAGTAATCAGTTGTTTAAAACTTTGCACCAGTACGTTATGCGAATCGAAAACGTTCGAAGTAAATGTTGGATATAATAAATGGACAATAATAAAGGGGAGACCCGGATTTGAACCATGGACCTCTCGATCTGCAGTCGAATGCTCTACCACTGAGCGATATCCCAACACATTGCAAGGTATACAGACATATATACAATAACTTACCGAACTGTAAATTACATTACTATGGCCCAATGGATAAGGCGTCCGACTGCGATTCAGAAGATTGAGCAATTGATATAATTTCAAACAAAAAAAAACAAGTGTCTAGATAATGTTATTACGATACAAATTAATTCAAATCCAACAGAATTGGGTTGGATAGAAAGCGAACTGTAGAGTTGCAGCGCCATGGCCGCATGGCCCAATGGATAAGGCGTCTGACTACGAATCAGAAGATTGAGGGTTCGAGTCCCTCTGTGGTCAATTTTGTTTTATTTAGAATTGTCCAATCAGAAGACTGAGTACTCGAGTCCCTCTGTGTTCAATATTGCTTTATTTAATGTTCAAATAAACGAATAAGAAAAGTGGATAAATAGTTTTCAATAAAAAAACAATGTTTTGATAATGTTAATACGATACAAACTAATTCAAATCCAACGAAATTAGGTTTGGATAGAAAGCGAACTGTAAATTACATTACTATGACCGCATGGCCCAATGTATAAGGCGTCTGACTTCGAAACAGAAAACTGAGGGTTCGAGTCCTTCTGTGGTCAGTTTAGATTTCTTTAGTATTGTCCAATCAGAAGATTGTGTACTCGAGTCCCTCTGTTTTCAGTATTGCTTTATATAATGTACAACTATACGAATGAGAAAAGTGGATATATAATTTTAAACAAAAAACAAGTGTCTAGATAATGTTAATACCATACATTTTAAACAAAAATAACAAATGTATGTATGATAAAAATGAATTCAACTCCAAAGCAATTGGGCTAGATAGAAAGAGGACTTCAGTGTTTAAATGCAATGGCCGCATGGCCCAATGGATAAGGCGTCTGACTTCGAATCAGAAGATTGAGGGTTCGAGTCCCTCTGTGGTCAATTTTGTTTTATTTAGAATTGTCCAATCAGAAGATTGAGTACTCAAGTCCCTCTCTGTTCAATACTGGTTCATTTAATGTACAACTATACGAATAAGAAAAGTGGATATATATTTTAAACAAAAAAAACAAATCTCTTGATCATGTTAATACCATACAAATTAATTCAAATCCAACTAAATTGGGTTAGATAGAAAGCGAATTCTAAAGCTGCAGTACTATGGTCGCATGGCCCAATGGATAAGCCGTCTCACTGCGAATCAGAAGTTTGATGGTTCGAGTTCCTGTCTTGGTCATAGTTGTTGTTTAATGTACAATTCCAATTTTAAACCACATTGTATTAACAAGGTAACTAATATTCAAATCCTTTGCACTTCTGTTGCGTATGGTATAGTAATCTACCTGCGGTGCATTCGTGCGGGTGCGCGGCCCAATGGATTTTGGTTTTAAGTTCGCCAACGCTTAAATTTGTACAGAAAAATAAAGGTAATCATAATCATACTTTCAAACCGAGTAATCAGTTACATTACTATGGCCCAATGGATAAGGCGTCCGACTGCGATTCAGAAGATTGAGCAATTGATATAATTTCAAACAAAAAAAAAACAAGTGTCTAGATAATGTTATTACGATACAAATTAATTCAAATCCAACAGAATTGGGTTGGATAGAAAGCGAACTGTAATGTTGCAGCGCCTTGGCCGCATGGCCCAATGGATAAGGCGTCTGACTACGAACCATAAGATTGAGGGTTCGAGTCCCTCTGTGGTCAATTTTGTTTTATTTAGAATTGTCCAATCAGAAGACTGAGTTCTCGAGTCCCACTGTGGTCAATTTTGTTTTGTTTAGAATTGTCCAATCAGAAGACTGAGTACTCGAGTCCCTCTGTGTTCAATATTGCTTTATTTAATGTTCAAATAAACGAATAAGAAAAGTGGATATATAGTTTTCAATAAAAAAAACAATGTCTTGATAATGTTAATACGATACAAACTAATTCAAATCCAACGAAATTAGGTTTGGATAGAAAGCGAACTGTAAATTACATTAATATGGCCGCTTGGCCCAATGGATAAGGCGTCCGACTGCGATTCAGAAGATTGAGCAATTGACATAATTTCAAACAAAAAAAAACAAGTGTCTGGATAATGTTATTACGATACAAATTAATTCAAATCCAACAGAATTGGGTTGGATAGAAAGCGAACTGTAGAGTTGCAACGCCATGGCCGCATGGCACAATGGATAAGGCGTCTGACTACGAATCAGAAGATTGAGGGTTCGAGTCCCTCTGTGGTCAATTTTGTTTTATTTAGAATTGTCCAATCAGAAGACTGAGTACTCGAGTCCCTCTGTGTTCAATATTGCTTTATTTAATGTTCAAATAAACGAATAAGAAAAGTGGATAAATAGTTTTCAATAAAAAAAACAATGTTTTGATAATGTTAATACGATACAAACTAATTCAAATCCAACGAAATTAGGTTTGGATAGAAAGCGAACTGTAAATTACATTACTATGGCCGCATGGCCCAATGTATAAGGCGTCTGACTTCGAAACAGAAAACTGAGGGTTCGAGTCCTTCTGTGGTCAGTTTAGATTTCTTTAGTATTGTCCAATCAGAAGATTGTGTACTCGAGTCCCTTTGTTTTCAGTATTGCTTTATATAATGTACAACTATACGAATGAGAAAAGTGGATATATAATTTTAAACAAAAAACAAGTGTCTAGATAATGTTAATACCATACATTTTAAACAAAAATAACAAATGTATGTATGATAAAAATGAATTCAACTCCAAAGCAATTGGGCTAGATAGAAAGAGGACTTCAGTGTTTAAATGCAATGGCCGCATGGCCCAATGGATAAGGCGTCTGACTTCGAATCAGAAGATTGAGGGTTCGAGTCCCTCTGTGGTCAATTTTGTTTTATTTAGAATTGTCCAATCAGAAGATTGAGTACTCAAGTCCCTCTCTGTTCAATACTGGTTCATTTAATGTACAACTATACGAATAAGAAAAGTGGATATATATTTTAAACAAAAAAAACAAATCTCTTGATCATGTTAATACCATACAAATTAATTCAAATCCAACGAAATTGGGTTAGATAGAAAGCGAATTCTAGAGTTGCAGTACTATGGTCGCATGGCCCAATGGATAAGCGGTCTCACTGCGAATCAGAAGATTGATGGTTCGAGTTCCTGTCTTGGTCATAGTTGTTGTTTAATGTACAATTCCAATTTTAAACCACATTGTATTAACAAGGTAACTAATATTCAAATCCTTTGCACTTCTGTTGCGTATGGTATAGTAACCTACCTGCGGTGCATTCGTGCGTGTGCGTGGCCCAATGGATTTTGGTTTTAAGTTCGCCAACGCTTAAATTTGTACAGAAAAATAAAGTTAATCATACTTTCAAACCGAGTAATCAGTTGTTTAAAACTTTGCACCAGTACGTTATGCGAATCGAAAACGTTCGAAGTAAATGTTGGATATAATAAATGGACAATAATAAAGGGGACACCCGGATTTGAACCAGGGACCTCTCGATCTGCAGTCGAATGCTCTACCACTGAGCTATATCCCCACACATTGCAAGGTATACAGACATATAAACAATAACTTACCGAACTGTAAATTACATTACTATGGCCCAATGAATAAGGCGTCCGACTGCGATTCAGAAGATTGAGCAATTGATATAATTTCAAACAAAAAAAAACAAGTGTCTAGATAATGTTATTACGATACAAATTAATTCAAATCCAACAGAATTGGGTTGGATAGAAAGCGAACTGTAGAGTTGCAGCGCCATGGCCGCATGGCCCAATGGATAAGGCGTCTGACTACGAATCAGAAGATTGAGGGTTCGAGTCCCTCTGTGGTCAATTTTGTTTTATTTAGAATTGTCCAATCAGAAGACTGAGTACTCGAGTCCCTCTGTGTTCAATATTGCTTTATTTAATGTTCAAATAAACGAATAAGAAAAGTGGATATATAGTTTTCAATAAAAAAAACAATGTCTTGATAATGTTAATACGATACAAACTAATTCAAATCCAACGAAATTAGGTTCGGATAGAATGCGAACTGTAAATTACATTACTATGGCCGCTTGGCCCAATGTATAAGGCGTCCGACTGCGATTCAGAAGATTGAGCAATTGACATAATTTCAAACAAAAAAAAACAAGTGTCTAGATAATGTTATTACGATACAAATTAATTCAAATCCAACAGAATTGGGCTGGATAGAAAGCGAACTGTAGAGTTGCAGCGCCATGGCCGCATGGCCCAATGGATAAGGCGTCTGACTACGAATCATAAGATTGAGGGTTCGAGTCCCTCTGTGGTCAATTTTGTTTTATTTAGAATTGTCCAATCAGAAGACTAAGTTCTCGAGTCCCTGTGTGGTCAATTTTGTTTTGTTTAGAATTGTCCAATCAGAAGACTGAGTACTCGAGTCCCTCTGTGTTCAATATTGCTTTATTTAATGTTCAAATAAACGAATAAGAAAAGTGGATATATAGTTTTCAATAAAAAAAAAAACAATGTCTTGATAATGTTAATACGATACAAACTAATTCAAATCCAACGAAATTAGTCAATTTTGTTTTATTTAGAATTGTCCAATCAGAAGACTAAGTTCTCGAGTCCCTGTGTGGTCAATTTTGTTTTGTTTAGAATTGTCCAATCAGAAGACTGAGTACTCGAGTCCCTCTGTGTTCAATATTGCTTTATTTAATGTTCAAATAAACGAATAAGAAAAGTGGATATATAGTTTTCAATAAAAAAAAAAACAATGTCTTGATAATGTTAATACGATACAAACTAATTCAAATCCAACGAAATTAGGTTTGGATAGAAAGCGAACTGTAAATTACATTACTATGGCCGCTTGGCCCAATGGATAAGGCGTCCGACTGCGATTCAGAAGATTGAGCAATTGACATAATTTCAAACAAAAAAAAAACAAGTGTCTAGATAATGTTATTACGATACAAATTAATTCAAATCCAACAGAATTGGGTTGGATAGAAAGCGAACTATAGAGTTGCAGCGCCATGGCCGCATGGCCCAATGGATAAGGCGTTTGACTACGAATCAGAAGATTGAGGGTTCGAGTCCCTCTGTGGTCAATTTTGTTTTATTTAGAATTGTCCAATCAGAAGACTGAGTACTCGAGTCCCTCTGTGTTCAATATTGCTTTATTTAATGTTCAAATAAACGAATAAGAAAAGTGGATAAATAGTTTTCAATAAAAAAAACAATGTTTTGATAATGTTAATAAGATACAAACTAATTCAAATCCAACGAAATTAGGTTTGGATAGAAAGCGAACTGTAAATTACATTACTATGACCGCATGGCCCAATGTATAAGGCGTCTGACTTCGAAACAGAAAACTGAGGGTTCGAGTCCTTCTGTGGTCAGTTTAGATTTCTTTAGTATTGTCCAATCAGAAGATTGTGTACTCGAGTCCCTCTGTTTTCAGTATTGCTTTATATATTGTACAACTATACGAATGAGAAAAGTGGATATATAATTTTAAACAAAAAACAAGTGTCTAGATAATGTTAATACCATACATTTTAAACAAAAATAACAAATGTATGTATGATAAAAATGAATTCAACTCCAAAGCAATTGGGCTAGATAGAAAGAGGACTTCAGTGTTTAAATGCAATGGCCGCATGGCCCAATGGATAAGGCGTCTGACTACGAATCAGAAGATTGAGGGTTCGAGTCCTTCTGTGGTCAATTTTGTTTTATTTAGAATTGTCCAATCAGAAGACTGAGTACTCGAGTCCCTCTGTGTTCAATATTGCTTTATTTAATGTTCAAATAAACGAATAAGAAAAAGTGGATAAATAGTTTTCAATAAAAAAAACAATGTTTTGATAATGTTAATACGATACAAACTAATTCAAATCCAACGAAATTAGGTTTGGATAGAAAGCGAACTGTAAATTACATTACTATGGCCGCATGGCCCAATGTATAAGGCGTCTGACTTCGAAACAGAAAACTGAGGGTTCGAGTCCTTCTGTGGTCAGTTTAGATTTCTTTAGTATTGTCCAATCAGAAGATTGTGTACTCGAGTCCCTCTGTTTTCAGTATTGCTTTATATAATGTACAACTATACGAATGAGAAAAGTGGATATATAATTTTAAACAAAAAACAAGTGTCTAGATAATGTTAATACCATACATTTTAAACAAAAATAACAAATGTATGTATGATAAAAATGAATTCAACTCCAAAGCAATTGGGCTAGATAGAAGGAGGACTTCAGTGTTTAAATGCAATGGCCGCATGGCCCAATGGATAAGGCGTCTGACTTAGAATCAGAAGATTGAGGGTTCGAGTCCCTCTGTGGTCAATTTTGTTTTATTTAGAATTGTCCAATCAGAAGATTGAGTACTCAAGTCCCTCTCTGTTCAATACTGGTTCATTTAATGTACAACTATACGAATAAGAAAAGTGGATATATATTTTAAACAAAAAAACAAATCTCTTGATCATGTTAATACCATACAAATTAATTCAAATCCAACGAAATTGGGTTAGATAGAAAGCGGATTCTAGAGTTGCAGTACTATGGTCGCATGGCCCAATGGATAAGCCGTCTCACTGCGAATCAGAAGATTGATGGTTCGAGTTCCTGTCTTGGTCATAGTTGTTGTTTAATGTACAATTCCAATTTTAAACCACATTGTATTAACAAGGTAACTAATATTCAAATCCTTTGCACTTCTGTTGCGTATGGTATAGTAACCTACCTGCGGTGCATTCGTGCGTGTGCGTGGCCCAATGGATTTTGGTTTTAAGTTCGCCAACGCTTAAATTTGTACAAAAAAATAAAGGTAATCATACTTTCAAACCGAGTAATCAGTTGTTTAAAACTTTGCACCAGTACGTTATGCGAATCGAAAACGTTCGAAGTAAATGTTGGATATAATAAATGGACAATAATAAAGGGGACACCCGGATTTGAACCAGGGACCTCTCGATCTGCAGTCGAATGCTCTACCACTGAGCTATATCCCCACACATTGCAAGGTATACAGACATATATACAATAACTTACCGAACTGTAAATTACATTACTATGGCCCAATGGATAAGGCGTCCGACTGCGATTCAGAAGATTGAGCAATTGATATAATTTCAAACAAAAAAACAAGTGTCTAGATAATGTTATTATGATACAAATTAATTTAAATCCAACAGAATTGGGTTGGATAGAAAGCGAACTGTAGAGTTGCAGCGCCATGGCCGCATGGCCCAATGGATAAGGCGTCTGACTACGAATCATAAGATTGAGGGTTCGAGTCCCTCTGTGGTCAATTTTGTTTTATTTAGAATTGTCCAATCAGAAGACTAAGTTCTCGAGTCCCTCTGTGGTCAATTTTGTTTTGTTTAGAATTGTCCAATCAGAAGACTGAGTACTCGAGTCCCTCTGTGTTCAATATTGCTTTATTTAATGTTCAAATAAACGAATAAGAAAAGTGAATATATAGTTTTCAATAAAAAAAAAACAATGTCTTGATAATGTTAATACGATACAAACTAATTCAAATCCAACGAAATTAGGTTTGGATAGAAAGCGAACTGTAAATTACATTACTATGGCCGCTTGGCACGATGGATAAGTCGTCCGACTGCGATTCAGAAGATTGAGCAATTGACATAATTTCAAACAAAAAAAAAACAAGTGTCTAGATAATGTTATTACGATACAAATTAATTTAAATCCAACAGAATTGGGTTGGATAGAAAGCGAACTGTAGAGTTGCAGCGCCATGGCCGCATGGCCCAATGGATAAGGCGTCTGACTTCGAATCAGAAGATTGAGGGTTCGAGTCCCTCTGTGGTCAATTTTGTTTTATTTAGAATTGTCCAATCAGAAGATTGAGTACTCAAGTCCCTCTCTGTTCAATACTGGTTCATTTAATGTACAACTATACGAATAAGAAAAGTGGATATATATTTTAAACAAAAAAAACAAATCTCTTGATCATGTTAATACCATACAAATTAATTCAAATCCAACGAAATTGGGTTAGATAGAAAGCGAATTCTAGAGTTGCAGTACTATGGTCGCATGGCCCAATGGATAAGCGGTCTCACTGCGAATCAGAAGATTGATGATTCGAGTTCCTGTCTTGGTCATAGTTGTTGTTTAATGTACAATTCCAATTTTAAACCACATTGTATTAACAAGGTAACTAATATTCAAATCCTTTGCACTTCTGTTGCGTATGGTATAGTAACCTACCTGCGGTGCATTCGTGCGTGTGCGTGGCCCAATGGATTTTGGTTTTAAGTTCGCCAACGCTTAAATTTGTACAGAAAAAATAAAGGTAATCATACTTTCAAACCGAGTAATCAGTTGTTTAAAATATTGCACTAGTACGTTATGCGAATCGAAAACGTTCGAAGTAAATGTTGGATATAATAAATGGACAATAATAAAGGGGACACCCGGATTTGAACCAGGGACCTCTCGATCTGCAGTCGAATGCTCTACCACAGAGCTATATCCCCACACATTGCAAGGTATACAGACATATATACAATAACTTACCGAACTGTAAATTACATTACTATGGCCCAATGGATAAGGCGTCCGACTGCGATTCAGAAGATTGAGCAATTGATATAATTTCAAAAAAAAAACAAGTGTCTAGATAATGTTATTACGATACAAGTTAATTCAAATCCAACAGAATTGGGTTGGATAGAAAGCGAACTGTAGAGTTGCAGCGCCATGGCCGCATGGCCCAATGGATAAGGCGTCTGACTACGAATCATAAGATTGAGGGTTCGAGTCCCTCTGTGGTCAATTTTGTTTTATTTAGAATTGTCCAATCAGAAGACTGAGTTCTCGAGACCCTCTGTGGTCAATTTTGTTTTGTTTAGAATTGTCCAATCAGAAGACTGAGTACTCGAGTCCCTCTGTGTTCAATATTGCTTTATTTAATGTTCAAATAAACGAATAAGAAAAGTGGATATATAGTTTTCAATAAAAAAAAACAATGTCTTGATAATGTTAATACGATACAAACTAATTCAAATCCAACGAAATTAGGTTTGGATAGAAAGCGAACTGTAAATTACATTAATATGGCCGCTTGGTCCTATGGATAAGGCGTCCGACTGCGATTCAGAAGATTGAGCAATTGACATAATTTCAAACAAAAAAAAAACAAGTGTCTAGATAATGTTATTACGATACAAATTAATTCAAATCCAACAGAATTGGGTTGGATAGAAAGCGAACTGTAGAGTTGCAACGCCATGGCCGCATGGCCCAATGGATAAGGCGTCTGACTACGAATCAGAAGATTGAGGGTTCGAGTCCCTCTGTGGTCAATTTTGTTTTATTTAGAATTGTCCAATCAGAAGACTGAGTACTCGAGTCCCTCTGTGTTCAATATTGCTTTATTTAATGTTCAAATAAACGAATAAGAAAAGTGGATAAATAGTTTTCAATAAAAAAACAATGTTTTGATAATGTTAATACGATACAAACTAATTCAAATCCAACGAAATTAGGTTTGGATAGAAAGCGAACTGTAAATTACATTACTATGGCCGCATGGCCCAATGTATAAGGCGTCTGACTTCGAAACAGAAAACTGAGGGTTCGAGTCCTTCTGTGGTCAGTTTAGATTTCTTTAGTATTGTCCAATCAGAAGATTGTGTACTCGAGTCCCTCTGTTTTCAGTATTGCTTTATATAATGTACAACTATACGAATGAGAAAAGTGGATATATAATTTTAAACAAAAAAAAAACAAGTGTCTAGATAATGTTATTACGATACAAGTTAATTCAAATCCAACAGAATTGGGTTGGATAGAAAGCGAACTGTAGAGTTGCAGCGCAATGGCCGCATGGCCCAATGGATAAGGCGTCTGACTACGAATCATAAGATTGAGGGTTCGAGTCCCTCTGTGGTCAATTTTGTTTTATTTAGAATTGTCCAATCAGAAGACTGAGTTCTCGAGACCCTCTGTGGTCAATTTTGTTTTGTTTAGAATTGTCCAATCAGAAGACTGAGTACTCGAGTCCCTCTGTGTTCAATATTGCTTTATTTAATGTTCAAATAAACGAATAAGAAAAGTGGATATATAGTTTTCAATAAAAAAAAACAATGTCTTGATAATGTTAATACGATACAAACTAATTCAAATCCAACGAAATTAGGTTTGGATAGAAAGCGAACTGTAAATTACATTACTATGGCCGCTTGGTCCAATGGATAAGGCGTCCGACTGCGATTCAGAAGATTGAGCAATTGACATAATTTCAAACAAAAAAAACAAGTGTCTAGATAATGTTATTACGATACAAATTAATTCAAATCCAACAGAATTGGGTTGGATAGAAAGCGAACTGTAGAGTTGCAACGCCATGGCCGCATGGCCCAATGGATAAGGCGTCTGACTACGAATCAGAAGATTGAGGGTTCGAGTCCCTCTGTGGTCAATTTTGTTTTATTTAGAATTGTCCAATCAGAAGACTGAGTACTCGAGTCCCTCTGTGTTCAATATTGCTTTATTTAATGTTCAAATAAACGAATAAGAAAAAGTGGATAAATAGTTTTCAATAAAAAAACAATGTTTTGATAATGATAATACGATACAAACTAATTCAAATCCAACGAAATTAGGTTTGGATAGAAAGCGAACTGTAAATTACATTACTATGGCCGCTTGGCACGATGGATAAGTCGTCCGACTGCGATTCAGAAGATTGAGCAATTGATATAATTTCAAACAAAAAAAACAAGTGTCTAGATAATGTTATTACGATACAAATTAATTTAAATCCAACAGAATTGGGTTGGATAGAAAGCGAAATGTAGAGTTGCAGCGCCATGGCCGCATGGCCCAATGGATAAGGCGTCTGACTACGAATCATAAGATTGAGGGTTCGAGTCCCTCTGTGGTCAATCTTGTTTTGTTTAGAATTGTCCAATCAGAAGACTGAGTACTCGAGTCCCTCTGTGTTCAATATTGCTTTATTTAATGTTCAAATAAACGAATAAGTAAAGTGGATAAATAGTTTTCAATAAAAAAAACAATGTTTTGATAATGCTAATACGATACAAACTAATTCAAATCCAACGAAATTAGGTTTGGATAGAAAGCGAACTGTAAATTACATTACTATGGCCGCATGGCCCAATGTATAAGGCGTCTGACTTCGAAACAGAAAACTGAGGATTCGAGTCCTTCTGTGGTCAGTTTAGATTTCTTTAGTATTGTCCAATCAGAAGATTGTGTACTCGAGTCCCTCTGTTTTCAGTATTGCTTTATATAATGTACAACTATGCGAATGAGAAAAGTGGATATATAATTTTAAACAAAAAACAAGTGTCTAGATAATGTTAATACCATACATTTTAAACAAAAATAACAAATGTATGTATGATAAAAATGAATTTAACTCCAAAGCAATTGGCCTAGATAGAAAGAGGACTTCAGTATTTAAATGCAATGGCCGCATGGCCCAATGGATAAGGCGTCTGACTTCGAATCAGAAGATTGAGGGTTCGAGTCCCTCTGTGGTCAATTTTGTTTTATTTAGAATTGTCCAATCAGAAGACTGAGTACTCGAGTCCCTCTGTGTTCAATATTGCTTTATTTAATGTTCAAATAAACGAATAAGAAAAGTGGATAAACAGTTTTCAATAAAAAAACAATGTTTTGATAATGTTAATACGATACAAACTAATTCAAATCCAACGAAATTAGGTTTGGATAGAAAGCGAACTGTAAATTACATTACTATGGCCGCATGGCCCAATGTATAAGGCGTCTGACTTCGAAACAGAAAACTGAGGGTTCGAGTCCTTATGTGGTGAGTTTAGATTTCTTTAGTATTGTCCAATCAGAAGATTGTATACTCGAGTCCCTCTGTTTTCAGTATTGCTTTATATAATCTACAACTATACGAATGAGAAAAGTGGATATATAATTTTAAACAAAAAACAAGTGTCTAGATAATGTTAATACCATACATTTTAAACAAAAATAACAAATATATGTATGATAAAAATGAATTCAATTCCAAAGCAATTGGGCTAGATAGAAAGAGGACTTCAGTGTTTAAATGCAATGGCCGCATGGCCCAATGGATAAGGCGTCTGACTTCGAATCAGAAGATTGAGGGTTCGAGTCCCTCTGTGGTCAATTTTGTTTTATTTAGAATTGTCCAATCAGAAGATTGAGTACTCAAGTCCCTCTCTGTTCAATACTGGTTCATTTAATGTACAACTATACGAATAAGAAAAGTGGATATATATTTTATACAAAAAAAAACAAATCTCTTGATCATGTTAATACCATACAAATTAATTCAAATCCAACGAAATTGGGTTAGATAGAAAGCGAATTCTAGAGTTGCAGTACTATGGTCGCATGGCCCAATGGATAAGCCGTCTCACTGCGAATCAGAAGATTGATGGTTCGAGTTCCTGTCTTGGTCATAGTTGTTGTTTAATGTACAATTCCAATTTTAAACCACATTGTATTAACAAGGTAACTAATATTCAAATCCTTTGCACTTCTGTTGCGTATGGTATAGTAACCTATGGTATAGTAACCTACCTGCGTATGGTATAGTAACCCCTGTGGTCAATTTTGTTTTATTTAGAATTGTCCAATCAGAAGACTAAGTTCTCGAGTCCCTCTGTGGTCAATTTTGTTTTGATTAGAATTGACCAATCAGAAGACTGAGTACTCGAGTCCCTCTGTGTTCAATATTGCTTTATTTAATGTTCAAATAAACGAATAAGAAAAGTGGATATATAGTTTTCAATAAAAAAAACAATGTCTTGCTAATGTTAATACGATACAAACTAATTCAAATCCAACGAAATTAGGTTTGGATAGAAAGCGAACTGTAAATTACATTACTATGGCCGCTTGGCCCAATGGATAAAGGCGTCCGACTGCGATTCAGAAGATTGAGCAATTGACATAATTTCAAACAAAAAAAAACAAGTGTCTAGATAATGTTATTACGATACAAATTAATTAAAATCCAACAGAATTGGGTTGGATAGAAAGCGAACTGTAGAGTTGCAACGCCATGGCCGCATGGCCCAATGGATAAGGCGTCTGACTACGAATCAGAAGATTGAGGGTTCGAGTCCCTCTGTGGTCAATTTTGTTTTATTTAGAATTGTCCAATCAGAAGACTGAGTACTCGAGTCCCTCTGTGTTCAATATTGCTTTATTTAATGTTCAAATAAACGAATAAGAAAAGTGGATAAATAGTTTTCAATAAAAAAAACAATGTTTTGATAATGTTAATACGATACAAACTAATTCAAATCCAACAAAATTAGGTTTGGATAGAAAGCGAACTGTAAATTACATTACTATGGCCGCATGGCCCAATGTATAAGGCGTCTGACTTCGAAACAGAAAACTAAGGGTTCGAGTCCTTCTGTGGTGAGTTTAGATTTCTTTAGTATTGTCCAATCAGAACATTGTGTACTCGAGTCCCTCTGTTTTCAGTATTGCTTTATATAATGTACAACTATACGAATGAGAAAAGTGGATATATAATTTTAAACAAAAAACAAGTGTCTAGATAATGTTAATACCATACATTTTAAACAAAAATAACAAATGTATGTATGATAAAAATGAATTCAACTCCAAAGCAATTGGGCTAGATAGAAAGAGGACTTCAGTGTTTAAATGCAATGGCCGCATGGCCCAATGGATAAGGCGTCTGACTTCGAATCAGAAGATTGAGGGTTCGAGTCCCTCTGTGGTCAATTTTGTTTTATTTAGAATTGTCCAATCAGAAGATTGAGTACTCAAGTCCCTCTCTGTTCAATACTGGTTCATTTAATGTACAACTATACGAATAAGAAAAGTGGATATATATTCTAAACAAAAAAAACAAATCTCTTGATCATGTTAATACCATACAAATTAATTCAAATCCAACGAAATTGGGTTAGATAGAAAGCGAATTCTAGAGTTGCAGTACTATGGTCGCATGGCCCAATGGATAAGCCGTCTCACTGCGAATCAGAAGATTGATGGTTCGAGTTCCTGTCTTGGTCATAGTTGTTGTTTAATGTACAATTCCAATTTTAAACCACATTGGATTAACAAGGTAACTAATATTCGAATCCTTTGCACTTCTGTTGCGTATGGTATAGTAACCTACCTGCGGTGCATTCGTGCGTGTGCGTGGCCCAATGGATTTTGGTTTTAAGTTCGCCAACGCTTAAATTTGTACAGAAAAATAAAGGTAATCATACTTTCAAACCGAGTAATCAGTTGTTTAAAACTTTGCACCAGTACGTTATGCGAATCGAAAACGTTCGAAGTAAATGTTGGATATAATCCATAAAGGGGACACCCGGATTTGAACCAGGGACCTCTCGATCTGCAGTCGAATGCTCTACCACTGAGCTATATCCCCACACATTGCAAGGTATACAGACATATATACAATAACTTACCGAACTGTAAATTACATTACTATGGCCCAATGGATAAGGCGTCCGACTGCGATTCAGAAGATTGAGCAATTGATATAATTTCAAACAAAAAAACAAGTGTCTAGATAATGTTATTACGATACAAATTAATTTAAATCCAACAGAATTGGGTTGGATAGAAAGCGAAATGTAGAGTTGCAGCGCCATGGCCGCATGGGCCAATGGATAAGGCGTCTGACTACGAATCATAAGATTGAGGGTTCGAGTCCCTCTGTGGTCAATCTTGTTTTGTTTAGAATTGTCCAATCAGAAGACTGAGTACTCGAGTCCCTCTGTGTTCAATATTGCTTTATTTAATGTTCAAATAAACCAATAAGAAAAGTGGATATATAGTTTTCAATAAAAAAAAACAATGTCTTGATAATGTTAATACGATACAAACTAATTCAAATCCAACGAAATTAGGTTTGGATAGAAAGCGAACTGTAAATTACATTACTATGGCCGCTTGGCCCAGTGGATAAGGCGTCCGACTGCGATTCAGAAGATTGATCAATTGACATAATTTCAAACAAAAAAAAAACAAGTGTCTAGATAATGTTATTACGATACAAATTAATTCAAATCCATCAGAATTGGGTTGGATAGAAAGCGAACTGTAGAGTTGCAACGCCATGGCCCAATGGATAAGGCGTCTGACTACGAATCAGAAGATTGAGGGTTCGAGTCCCTCTGTGGTCAATTTTGTTTTATTTAGAATTGTTCAATCAGAAGATTGTGTACTCGAGTCCCTCTGTTTTCAGTATTGCTTTATATAATGTACAACTATACGAATGAGAAAAGTGGATATATAATTTTCAACAAAAAACAAGTGTCTAGATAATGTTAATACCATACATTTTAAACAAAAATAACAAATGTATGTATGATAAAAATGAATTCAACTCCAAAGCAATTGGGCTAGATAGAAAGGGGACTTCAGTGTTTAAATGCAATGGCCGCATGGCCCAATGGATAAGGCGTCTGACTTCGAATCAGAAGATTGAGGGTTCGAGTCCCTCTGTGGTCAATTTTGTTTTATTTAGAATTGTCCAATCAGAAGATTGAGTACTCAAGTCCCTCTCTGTTCAATACTGGTTCATTTAATGTACAACTATACGAATAAGAAAAGTGGATATATATTCTAAACAAAAAAAAAACAAATCTCTTGATCATGTTAATATCATACAAATTAATTCAAATCCAACGAAATTGGGTTAGATAGAAAGCGAATTCAAGAGTTGCAGTACTATGGTCGCATGGCCCAATGGATAAGCCGTCTCACTGCGAATCAGAAGATTGATGGTTCGAGTTCCTGTCTTGGTCGTAGTTGTTGTTTAAAGTACAAATCCAATTTTAAACCACATTGTATTAACAAGGTAACTAATATTCAAATCCTTTGCACTTCTGTTGCGTATGGTATAGTAACCTACCTGCGGTGCATTCGTGCGTGTGCGTGGCCCAATGGATTTTGGTTTTAAGTTCGCCAACGCTTAAATTTGTACAGAAAAATAAAGGTAATCATACTTTCAAACCGAGTAATCAGTTGTTTAAAACTTTGCACCAGTACGTTATGCGAATCGAAAACGTTCGAAGTAAATGTTGGATATAATAAATGGACAATAATAAAGGGGACACCCGGATTTGAACCAGGGACCTCTCGATCTGCAGTCGAATGCTCTACCACTGAGCTATATCCCCACACATTGCAAGGTATACAGACATATATACAATAACTTACCGAACTGTAAATTACATTACTATGGCCCAATGGATCAGGCGTCCGACTGCGATTCAGAAGATTGAGCAATTGATATAATTTCAAACAAAAAAAACAAGTGTCTAGATAATGTTATTACGATACAAATTAATTCAAATCCAACAGAATTGGGTTGGATAGAAAGCGAACTGTAGAGTTGCAGCGCCATGGCCGCATGGCCCAATGGATAAGGCGTCTGACTACGAATCATAAGATTGAGGGTTCGAGTCCCTCTGCGGTCAATTTTGTTTTATTTAGAATTGTCCAATCAGAAGACTGAGTTCTCGAGTCCCTCTGTGTTCAATATTGCTTTATTTAATGTTCAAATAAACGAATAAGTAAAGTGGATAAATAGTTTTCAATAAAAAAAACAATGTTTTGATAATGTTAATACGATACAAACTAATTCAAATCCAACGAAATTAGGTTTGGATAGAAAGCGAACTGTAAATTACATTACTATGGCCGCATGGCCCAATGTATAAGGCGTCTGACTTCGAAACAGAAAACTGAGGATTCGAGTTCTTCTGTGGTCAGTTTAGATTTCTTTAGTATTGTCCAATCAGAAGATTGTGTACTCGAGTACCTCTGTTTTCAGTATTGCTTTATATAATGTACAACTATGCGAATGAGAAAAGTGGATATATAATTTTAAACAAAAACAAGTGTCTAGATAATGTTAATACCATACATTTTAAACAAAAATAACAAATGTATGTATGATAAAAATGAATTCAACTCCAAAGCAATTGGCCTAGATAGAAAGAGGACTTCAGTATTTAAATGCAATGGCCGCATGGCCCAATGGATAAGGCGTCTGACTTCGAATCAGAAGATTGAGGGTTCGAGTCCCCCTGTGGTCAATTTTGTTTTATTTAGAATTGTCCAATCAGAAGACTGAGTACTCGAGTCCCTCTGTGTTCAATATTGCTTTATTTAATGTTCAAATAAACGAATAAGAAAAGTGGATAAACAGTTTTCAATAAAAAAACAATGTTTTGATAATGTTAATACGATACAAACTAATTCAAATCCAACGAAATTAGGTTTGGATAGAAAGCGAACTGTAAATTACATTACTATGGCCGCATGGCCCAATGTATAAGGCGTCTGACTTCGAAACAGAAAACTGAGGGTTCGAGTCCTTATGTGGTGAGTTTAGATTTCTTTAGTATTGTCCAATCAGAAGATTGTATACTCGAGTCCCTCTGTTTTCAGTATTGCTTTATATAATGTACAACTATACGAATGAGAAAAGTGGATATATAATTTTAAACAAAAAACAAGTGTCTAGATAATGTTAATACCATACATTTTAAACAAAAATAACAAATATATGTATGATAAAAATGAATTCAATTCCAAAGCAATTGGGCTAGATAGAAAGAGGACTTCAGTGTTTAAATGCAATGGCCGCATGGCCCAATGGATAAGGCGTCTGACTTCGAATCAGAAGATTGAGGGTTCGAGTCCCTGTGTGGTCAATTTTGTTTTATTTAGAATTGTCCAATCAGAAGATTGAGTACTCAAGTCCCTCTCTGTTCAATACTGGTTCATTTAATGTACAACTATACGAATAAGAAAAGTGGTTATATATTTTAAACAAAAAAAACAAATCTCTTGATCATGTTAATACCATACAAATTAATTCAAATCCAACGAAATTGGGTTAGATAGAAAGCGAATTCTAGAGTTGCAGTACTATGGTCGCATGGCCCAATGGATAAGCCGTCTCACTGCGAATCAGAAGATTGATGGTTCGAGTTCCTGTCTTGGTCATAGTTGTTGTTTAATGTACAATTCCAATTTTAAACCACATTGTATTAACAAGGTAACTAATATTCAAATCCTTTGCACTTCTGTTGCGTATGGTATAGTAACCTATGGTATAGTAACCTACCTGCGTATGGTATAGTAACCCCTGTGGTCAATTTTGTTTTATTTAGAATTGTCCAATCAGAAGACTAAGTTCTCGAGTCCCTCTGTGGTCAATTTTGTTTTGTTTAGAATTGACCAATCAGAAGACTGAGTACTCGAGTCCCTCTGTGTTCAATATTGCTTTATTTAATGTTCAAATAAACGAATAAGAAAAGTGGATATATAGATTTCAATAAAAAAAAACAATGTCTTGCTAATGTTAATACGATACAAACTAATTCAAATCCAACGAAATTAGGTTTGGATAGAAAGCGAACTGTAAATTACATTACTATGGCCGCTTGGCCCAATGGATAAAGGCGTCCGACTGCGATTCAGAAGATTGAGCAATTGACATAATTTCAAACAAAAAAAAAACAAGTGTCTAGATAATGTTATTACGATACAAATTAATTCAAATCCAACAGAATTGGGTTGGATAGAAAGCGAACTGTAGAGTTGCAACGCCATGGCCGCATGGCCCAATGGATAAGGCGTATGACTACGAATCAGAAGATTGAGGGTTCGAGTCCCTCTGTGGTCAATTTTGTTTTATTTAGAATTGTCCAATCAGAAGACTAAGTTCTCGAGTCCCTCTGTGGTCAATTTTGTTTTGTTTAGAATTGTCCAATCAGAAGACTGAGTACTCGAGTCCCTCTGTGATCAATATTGCTTTATTTAATGTTCAAATAAACGAATAAGAAAAGTGGATATATAGTTTTCAATAAAAAAAAAAACAATGTCTTGATAATGTTAATACGATACAAACTAATTCAAATCCAACGAAATTAGGTTTGGATAGAAAGCGAACTGTAAATTACATTACTATGGCCGCTTGGCACGATGGATAAGTCGTCCGACTGCGATTCAGAAGATTGAGCAATTGACATAATTTCAAACAAAAAAAAAAACAAGTGTCTAGATAATGTTATTACGATACAAATTAATTCAAATCCAACAGAATTGGGTTGGATAGAAATCGAACTGTAGAGTTGCAACGCCATGGCCGCATGGCCCAATGGATAAGGCGTCTGACTACGAATCAGAAGATTGAGGGTTCGAGTCCTTCTGTGGTCAATTTTGTTTTATTTAGAATTGTCCAATCAGAAGACTGAGTACTCGAGTCCCTCTGTGTTCAATATTGCTTTATTTAATGTTCAAATAAACGAATAAGAAAAAGTGGATAAATAGTTTTCAATAAAAAAACAATGTTTTGATAATGATAATACGATACAAACTAATTCAAATCCAACGAAATTAGGTTTGGATAGAAAGCGAACTGTAAATTACATTACTATTGCCGCTTGGCACGATGGATAAGTCGTCCGACTGCGATTCAGAAGATTGTGCAATTGATATAATTTCAAACAAAAAAAACAAGTGTCTAGATAATGTTATTACGATACAAATTAATTTAAATCCAACAGAATTGGGTTGGATAGAAAGCGAAATGTAGAGTTGCAGCGCCATGGCCGCATGGCCCAATGGATAAGGCGTCTGACTACGAATCATAAGATTGAGGGTTCGAGTCCCTCTGTGGTCAATCTTGTTTTGTTTAGAATTGTCCAATCAGAAGACTGAGTACTCGAGTCCCTCTGTGTTCAATATTGCTTTATTTAATGTTCAAATAAACGAATAAGTAAAGTGGATAAATAGTTTTCAATAAAAAAAACAATGTTTTGATAATGTTAATACGATACAAACTAATTCAAATCCAACGAAATTAGGTTTGGATAGAAAGCGAACTGTAAATTACATTACTATGGCCGCATGGCCCAATGTATAAGGCGTCTGACTTCGAAACAGAAAACTGAGGATTCGAGTCCTTCTGTGGTCAGTTTAGATTTCTTTAGTATTGTCCAATCAGAAGATTGTGTACTCGAGTCCCTCTGTTTTCAGTATTGCTTTATATAATGTACAACTATGCGAATGAGAAAAGTGGATATATAATTTTAAACAAAAAACAAGTGTCTAGATAATGTTAATACCATACATTTTAAACAAAAATAACAAATGTATGTATGATAAAAATGAATTCAACTCCAAAGCAATTGGCCTAGATAGAAAGAGGACTTCAGTATTTAAATGCAATGGCCGCATGGCCCAATGGATAAGGCGTCTGACTTCGAATCAGAAGATTGAGGGTTCGAGTCCCTCTGTGGTCAATTGTGTTTTATTTAGAATTGTCCAATCAGAAGACTGAGTACTCGAGTCCCTCTGTGTTCAATATTGCTTTATTTAATGTTCAAATAAACGAATAAGAAAAGTGGATAAACAGTTTTCAATAAAAAAACAATGTTTTGATAATGTTAATACGATACAAACTAATTCAAATCCAACGAAATTAGGTTTGGATAGAAAGCGAACTGTAAATTACATTACTATGGCCGCATGGCCCAATGTATAAGGCGTCTGACTTCGAAACAGAAAACTGAGGGTTCGAGTCCTTATGTGGTGAGTTTAGATTTCTTTAGTATTGTCCAATCAGAAGATTGTATACTCGAGTCCCTCTGTTTTCAGTATTGCTTTATATAATCTACAACTATACGAATGAGAAAAGTGGATATATAATTTTAAACAAAAAACAAGTGTCTAGATAATGTTAATACCATACATTTTAAACAAAAATAACAAATATATGTATGATAAAAATGAATTCAATTCCAAAGCAATTGGGCTAGATAGAAAGAGGACTTCAGTGTTTAAATGCAATGGCCGCATGGCCCAATGGATAAGGCGTCTGACTTCGAATCAGAAGATTGAGGGTTCGAGTCCCTCTGTGGTCAATTTTGTTTTATTTAGAATTGTCCAATCAGAAGATTGAGTACTCAAGTCCCTCTCTGTTCAATACTGGTTCATTTAATGTACAACTATACGAATAAGAAAAGTGGATATATATTTTATACAAAAAAAACAAATCTCTTGATCATGTTAATACCATACAAATTAATTCAAATCCAACGAAATTGGGTTAGATAGAAAGCGAATTCTAGAGTTGCAGTACTATGGTCGCATGGCCCAATGGATAAGCCGTCTCACTGCGAATCAGAAGATTGATGGTTCGAGTTCCTGTCTTGGTCATAGTTGTTGTTTAATGTACAATTCCAATTTTAAACCACATTGTATTAACAAGGTAACTAATATTCAAATCCTTTGCACTTCTGTTGCGTATGGTATAGTAACCTATGGTATAGTAACCTACCTGCGTATGGTATAGTAACCCCTGTGGTCAATTTTGTTTTATTTAGAATTGTCCAATCAGAAGACTAAGTTCTCGAGTCCCTCTGTGGTCAATTTTGTTTTGATTAGAATTGACCAATCAGAAGACTGAGTACTCGAGTCCCTCTGTGTTCAATATTGCTTTATTTAATGTTCAAATAAACGAATAAGAAAAGTGGATATATAGTTTTCAATAAAAAAAACAATGTCTTGCTAATGTTAATACGATACAAACTAATTCAAATCCAACGAAATTAGGTTTGGATAGAAAGCGAACTGTAAATTACATTACTATGGCCGCTTGGCCCAATGGATAAAGGCGTCCGACTGCGATTCAGAAGATTGAGCAATTGACATAATTTCAAACAAAAAAAAAACAAGTGTCTAGATAATGTTATTACGATACAAATTAATTCAAATCCAACAGAATTGGGTTGGATAGAAAGCGAACTGTAGAGTTGCAACGCCATGGCCGCATGGCCCAATGGATAAGGCGTCTGACTACGAATCAGAAGATTGAGGGTTCGAGTCCCTCTGTGGTCAATTTTGTTTTATTTAGAATTGTCCAATCAGAAGACTGAGTACTCGAGTCCCTCTGTGTTCAATATTGCTTTATTTAATGTTCAAATAAACGAATAAGAAAAGTGGATAAATAGTTTTCAATAAAAAAAACAATGTTTTGATAATGTTAATACGATACAAACTAATTCAAATCCAACAAAATTAGGTTTGGATAGAAAGCGAACTGTAAATTACATTACTATGGCCGCATGGCCCAATGTATAAGGCGTCTGACTTCGAAACAGAAAACTAAGGGTTCGAGTCCTTCTGTGGTGAGTTTAGATTTCTTTAGTATTGTCCAATCAGAAGATTGTGTACTCGAGTCCCTCTGTTTTCAGTATTGCTTTATATAATGTACAACTATACGAATGAGAAAAGTGGATATATAATTTTAAACAAAAAACAAGTGTCTAGATAATGTTAATACCATACATTTTAAACAAAAATAACAAATGTATGTATGATAAAAATGAATTCAACTCCAAAGCAATTGGGCTAGATAGAAAGAGGACTTCAGTGTTTAAATGCAATGGCCGCATGGCCCAATGGATAAGGCGTCTGACTTCGAATCAGAAGATTGAGGGTTCGAGTCCCTCTGTGGTCAATTTTGTTTTATTTAGAATTGTCCAATCAGAAGATTGAGTACTCAAGTCCCTCTCTGTTCAATACTGGTTCATTTAATGTACAACTATACGAATAAGAAAAGTGGATATATATTCTAAACAAAAAAAAACAAATCTCTTGATCATGTTAATACCATACAAATTAATTCAAATCCAACGAAATTGGGTTAGATAGAAAGCGAATTCTAGAGTTGCAGTACTATGGTCGCATGGCCCAATGGATAAGCCGTCTCACTGCGAATCAGAAGATTGATGGTTCGAGTTCCTGTCTTGGTCATAGTTGTTGTTTAATGTACAATTCAAATTTTAAACCACATTGGATTAACAAGGTAACTAATATTCGAATCCTTTGCACTTCTGTTGCGTATGGTATAGTAACCTACCTGCGGTGCATTCGTGCGTGTGCGTGGCCCAATGGATTTTGGTTTTAAGTTCGCCAACGCTTAAATTTGTACAGAAAAATAAAGGTAATCATACTTTCAAACCGAGTAATCAGTTGTTTAAAACTTTGCACCAGTACGTTATGCGAATCGAAAACGTTCGAAGTAAATGTTGGATATAATCCATAAAGGGGACACCCGGATTTGAACCAGGGACCTCTCGATCTGCAGTCGAATGCTCTACCACTGAGCTATATCCCACACATTGCAAGGTATACAGACATATATACAATAACTTACCGAACTGTAAATTACATTACTATGGCCCAATGGATAAGGCGTCCGACTGCGATTCAGAAGATTGAGCAATTGATATAATTTCAAACAAAAAAAACAAGTGTCTAGATAATGTTATTACGATACAAATTAATTTAAATCCAACAGAATTGGGTTGGATAGAAAGCGAAATGTAGAGTTGCAGCGCCATGGCCGCATGGCCCAATGGATAAGGCGTCTGACTACGAATCATAAGATTGAGGGTTCGAGTCCCTCTGTGGTCAATCTTGTTTTGTTTAGAATTGTCCAATCAGAAGACTGAGTACTCGAGTCCCTCTGTGTTCAATATTGCTTTATTTAATGTTCAAATAAACCAATAAGAAAAGTGGATATATAGTTTTCAATAAAAAAAAACAATGTCTTGATAATGTTAATACGATACAAACTAATTCAAATCCAACGAAATTAGGTTTGGATAGAAAGCGAACTGTAAATTACATTACTATGGCCGCTTGGCCCAGTGGATAAGGCGTCCGACTGCGATTCAGAAGATTGAGCAATTGACATAATTTCAAACAAAAAAAAACAAGTGTCTAGATAATGTTATTACGATACAAATTAATTCAAATCCATCAGAATTGGGTTGGATAGAAAGCGAACTGTAGAGTTGCAACGCCATGGCCCAATGGATAAGGCGTCTGACTACGAATCAGAAGATTGAGGGTTCGAGTCCCTCTGTGGTCAATTTTGTTTTATTTAGAATTGTTCAATCAGAAGATTGTGTACTCGAGTCCCTCTGTTTTCAGTATTGCTTTATATAATGTACAACTATACGAATGAGAAAAGTGGATATATAATTTTCAACAAAAAACAAGTGTCTAGATAATGTTAATACCATACATTTTAAACAAAAATAACAAATGTATGTATGATAAAAATGAATTCAACTCCAAAGCAATTGGGCTAGATAGAAAGGGGACTTCAGTGTTTAAATGCAATGGCCGCATGGCCCAATGGATAAGGCGTCTGACTTCGAATCAGAAGATTGAGGGTTCGAGTCCCTCTGTGGTCAATTTTGTTTTATTTAGAATTGTCCAATCAGAAGATTGAGTACTCAAGTCCCTCTCTGTTCAATACTGGTTCATTTAATGTACAACTATACGAATAAGAAAAGTGGATATATATTCTAAACAAAAAAAAAACAAATCTCTTGATCATGTTAATATCATACAAATTAATTCAAATCCAACGAAATTGGGTTAGATAGAAAGCGAATTCAAGAGTTGCAGTACTATGGTCGCATGGCCCAATGGATAAGCCGTCTCACTGCGAATCAGAAGATTGATGGTTCGAGTTCCTGTCTTGGTCGTAGTTGTTGTTTAAAGTACAAATCCAATTTTAAACCACATTGTATTAACAAGGTAACTAATATTCAAATCCTTTGCACTTCTGTTGCGTATGGTATAGTAACCTACCTGCGGTGCATTCGTGCGTGTGCGTGGCCCAATGGATTTTGGTTTTAAGTTCGCCAACGCTTAAATTTGTACAGAAAAATAAAGGTAATCATACTTTCAAACCGAGTAATCAGTTGTTTAAAACTTTGCACCAGTACGTTATGCGAATCGAAAACGTTCGAAGTAAATGTTGGATATAATAAATGGACAATAATAAAGGGGACACCCGGATTTGAACCAGGGACCTCTCGATCTGCAGTCGAATGCTCTACCACTGAGCTATATCCCCACACATTGCAAGGTATACAGACATATATACAATAACTTACCGAACTGTAAATTACATTACTATGGCCCAATGGATCAGGCGTCCGACTGCGATTCAGAAGATTGAGCAATTGATATAATTTCAAACAAAAAAAACAAGTGTCTAGATAATGTTATTACGATACAAATTAATTCAAATCCAACAGAATTGGGTTGGATAGAAAGCGAACTGTAGAGTTGCAGCGCCATGGCCGCATGGCCCAATGGATAAGGCGTCTGACTACGAATCATAAGATTGAGGGTTCGAGTCCCTCTGCGGTCAATTTTGTTTTATTTAGAATTGTCCAATCAGAAGACTGAGTTCTCGAGTCCCTCTGTGTTCAATATTGCTTTATTTAATGTTCAAATAAACGAATAAGTAAAGTGGATAAATAGTTTTCAATAAAAAAAACAATGTTTTGATAATGTTAATACGATACAAACTAATTCAAATCCAACGAAATTAGGTTTGGATAGAAAGCGAACTGTAAATTACATTACTATGGCCGCATGGCCCAATGTATAAGGCGTCTGACTTCGAAACAGAAAACTGAGGATTCGAGTCCTTCTGTGGTCAGTTTAGATTTCTTTAGTATTGTCCAATCAGAAGATTGTGTACTCGAGTACCTCTGTTTTCAGTATTGCTTTATATAATGTACAACTATGCGAATGAGAAAAGTGGATATATAATTTTAAACAAAAAACAAGTGTCTAGATAATGTTAATACCATACATTTTAAACAAAAATAACAAATGTATGTATGATAAAAATGAATTCAACTCCAAAGCAATTGGCCTAGATAGAAAGAGGACTTCAGTATTTAAATGCAATGGCCGCATGGCCCAATGGATAAGGCGTCTGACTTCGAATCAGAAGATTGAGGGTTCGAGTCCCCCTGTGGTCAATTTTGTTTTATTTAGAATTGTCCAATCAGAAGACTGAGTACTCGAGTCCCTCTGTGTTCAATATTGCTTTATTTAATGTTCAAATAAACGAATAAGAAAAGTGGATAAACAGTTTTCAATAAAAAAACAATGTTTTGATAATGTTAATACGATACAAACTAATTCAAATCCAACGAAATTAGGTTTGGATAGAAAGCGAACTGTAAATTACATTACTATGGCCGCATGGCCCAATGTATAAGGCGTCTGACTTCGAAACAGAAAACTGAGGGTTCGAGTCCTTATGTGGTGAGTTTAGATTTCTTTAGTATTGTCCAATCAGAAGATTGTATACTCGAGTCCCTCTGTTTTCAGTATTGCTTTATATAATGTACAACTATACGAATGAGAAAAGTGGATATATAATTTTAAACAAAAAACAAGTGTCTAGATAATGTTAATACCATACATTTTAAACAAAAATAACAAATATATGTATGATAAAAATGAATTCAATTCCAAAGCAATTGGGCTAGATAGAAAGAGGACTTCAGTGTTTAAATGCAATGGCCGCATGGCCCAATGGATAAGGCGTCTGACTTCGAATCAGAAGATTGAGGGTTCGAGTCCCTGTGTGGTCAATTTTGTTTTATTTAGAATTGTCCAATCAGAAGATTGAGTACTCAAGTCCCTCTCTGTTCAATACTGGTTCATTTAATGTACAACTATACGAATAAGAAAAGTGGTTATATATTTTAAACAAAAAAAACAAATCTCTTGATCATGTTAATACCATACAAATTAATTCAAATCCAACGAAATTGGGTTAGATAGAAAGCGAATTCTAGAGTTGCAGTACCATGGTCGCATGGCCCAATGGATAAGCCGTCTCACTGCGAATCAGAAGATTGATGGTTCGAGTTCCTGTCTTGGTCATAGTTGTTGTTTAATGTACAATTCCAATTTTAAACCACATTGTATTAACAAGGTAACTAATATTCAAATCCTTTGCACTTCTGTTGCGTATGGTATAGTAACCTATGGTATAGTAACCTACCTGCGTATGGTATAGTAACCCCTGTGGTCAATTTTGTTTTATTTAGAATTGTCCAATCAGAAGACTAAGTTCTCGAGTCCCTCTGTGGTCAATTTTGTTTTGTTTAGAATTGACCAATCAGAAGACTGAGTACTCGAGTCCCTCTGTGTTCAATATTGCTTTATTTAATGTTCAAATAAACGAATAAGAAAAGTGGATATATAGTTTTCAATAAAAAAAAACAATGTCTTGCTAATGTTAATACGATACAAACTAATTCAAATCCAACGAAATTAGGTTTGGATAGAAAGCGAACTGTAAATTACATTACTATGGCCGCTTGGCCCAATGGATAAAGGCGTCCGACTGCGATTCAGAAGATTGAGCAATTGACATAATTTCAAACAAAAAAAAAACAAGTGTCTAGATAACGTTATTACGATACAAATTAATTCAAATCCAACAGAATTGGGTTGGATAGAAAGCGAACTGTAGAGTTGCAACGCCATGGCCGCATGGCCCAATGGATAAGGCGTATGACTACGAATCAGAAGATTGAGGGTTCGAGTCCCTCTGTGGTCAATTTTGTTTTATTTAGAATTGTCCAATCAGAAGACTGAGTACTCGAGTCCCTCTGTGTTCAATATTGCTTTATTTAATGTTCAAATAAACGAATAAGAAAAGTGGATAAATAGTTTTCAATAAAAAAAACAATGTTTTGATAATGTTAATACGATACAAACTAATTCAAATCCAACAAAATTAGGTTTGGATAGAAAGCGAACTGTAAATTACATTACTATGGCCGCATGGCCCAATGTATAAGGCGTCTGACTTCGAAACAGAAAACATAGGGTTCGAGTCCTTCTGTGGTGAGTTTAGATTTCTTTAGTATTGTCCAATCCGAAGATTGTGTACTCGAGTCCCTCTGTTTTCAGTATTGCTTTATATAATGTACAACTATACGAATGAGAAAAGTGGATATATAATTTTAAACAAAAAACAAGTGTCTAGATAATGTTAATACCATACATTTTAAACAAAAATAACAAATGTATGTATGATAAAAATGAATTCAACTCCAAAGCAATTGGGCTAGATAGAAAGAGGACTTCAGTGTTTAAATGCAATGGCCGCATGGCCCAATGGATAAGGCGTCTGACTTCGAATCAGAAGATTGAGGGTTCGAGTCCCTCTGTGGTCAATTTTGTTTTATTTAGAATTGTCCAATCAGAAGATTGAGTACTCAAGTCCCTCTCTGTTCAATACTTGTTCATTTAATGTACAACTACACGAATAAGAAAAGTGGATATATATTCTAAACAAAAAAAAAACAAATCTCTTGATCATGTTAATACCATACAAATTAATTCAAATCCAACGAAATTGGGTTAGATAGAAAGCGAATTCTAGAGTTGCAGTACTATGGTCGCATGGCCCAATGGATAAGCCGTCTCACTGCGAATCAGAAGATTGATGGTTCGAGTTCCTGTCTTGGTCATAGTTGTTGTTTAATGTACAATTCCAATTTTAAACCACATTGTATTAACAAGGTAACTAATATTCGAATCCTTTGCACTTCTGTTGCGTATGGTATAGTAACCTACCTGCGGTGCATTCGTGCGTGTGCGTGGCCCAATGGATTTTGGTTTTAAGTTCGCCAACGCTTAAATTTGTACAGAAAAATAAAGGTAATCATACTTTCAAACCGAGTAATCAGTTGTTTAAAACTTTGCACCAGTACGTTATGCGAATCGAAAACGTTCGAAGTAAATGTTGGATATAATCCATAAAGGGGACACCCGGATTTGAACCAGGGACCTCTCGATCTGCAGTCGAATGCTCTACCACTGAGCTATATCCCCACACATTGCAAGGTATACAGACATATATACAATAACTTACCGAACTGTAAATTACATTACTATGGCCCAATGGATAAGGCGTCCGACTGCGATTCAGAAGATTGAGCAATTGATATAATTTCAAACAAAAAAAACAAGTGTCTAGATAATGTTATTACGATACAAATTAATTTAAATCCAACAGAATTGGGTTGGATAGAAAGCGAAATGTAGAGTTGCAGCGCCATGGCCGCATGGCCCAATGGATAAGGCGTCTGACTACGAATCATAAGATTGAGGGTTCGAGTCCCTCTGTGGTCAATCTTGTTTTGTTTAGAATTGTCCAATCAGAAGACTGAGTACTCGAGTCCCTCTGTGTTCAATATTGCTTTATTTAATGTTCAAATAAACGAATAAGTAAAGTGGATAAATAGTTTTCAATAAAAAAAACAATGTTTTGATAATGTTAATACGATACAAACTAATTCAAATCCAACGAAATTAGGTTTGGATAGAAAGCGAACTGTAAATTACATTACTATGGCCGCATGGCCCAATGTATAAGGCGTCTGACTTCGAAACAGAAAACATAGGGTTCGAGTCCTTCTGTGGTGAGTTTAGATTTCTTTAGTATTGTCCAATCAGAAGATTGTGTACTCGAGTCCCTCTGTTTTCAGTATTGCTTTATATAATGTACAACTATACGAATGAGAAAAGTGGATATATAATTTTAAACAAAAAACAAGTGTCTAGATAATGTTAATACCATACATTTTAAACAAAAATAACAAATGTATGTATGATAAAAATGAATTCAACTCCAAAGCAATTGGCCTAGATAGAAAGAGGACTTCAGTATTTAAATGCAATGGCCGCATGGCCCAATGGATAAGGCGTCTGACTTCGAATCAGAAGATTGAGGGTTCGAGTCCCTCTGTGGTCAATTTTGTTTTATTTAGAATTGTCCAATCAGAAGACTGAGTACTCGAGTCCCTCTGTGTTCAATATTGCTCTATTTAATGTTCAAATAAACGAATAAGAAAAGTGGATAAACAGTTTTCAATAAAAAAACAATGTTTTGATAATGTTAATACGATACAAACTAATTCAAATCCAACGAAATTAGGTTTGGATAGAAAGCGAACTGTAAATTACATTACTATGGCCGCATGGCCCAATGTATAAGGCGTCTGACTTCGAAACAGAAAACTGAGGGTTCGAGTCCTTATGTGGTGAGTTTAGATTTCTTTAGTATTGTCCAATCAGAAGATTGTATACTCGAGTCCCTCTGTTTTCAGTATTGCTTTATATAATGTACAACTATACGAATGAGAAAAGTGGATATATAATTTTAAACCATAAACAAGTGTCTAGATAATGTTAATACCATACATTTTAAACAAAAATAACAAATATATGTATGATAAAAATGAATTCAATTCCAAAGCAATTGGGCTAGATAGAAAGAGGACTTCAGTGTTTAAATGCAATGGCCGCATGGCCCAATGGATAAGGCGTCTGACTTCGAATCAGAAGATTGAGGGTTCGAGTCCCTCTGTGGTCAATTTTGTTTTATTTAGAATTGTCCAATCAGAAGATTGAGTACTCAAGTCCCTCTCTGTTCAATACTGGTTCATTTAATGTACAACTATACGAATAAGAAAAGTGGATAAATAGTTTTCAATAAAAAAAACAATGTTTTGATAATGTTAATACGATACAAACTAATTCAAATCCAACGAAATTAGGTTTGGATAGAAAGCGAACTGTAAATTACATTACTATGACCGCATGGCCCAATGTATAAGGCGTCTGACTTCGAAACAGAAAACTGAGGGTTCGAGTCCTTCTGTGGTCAGTTTAGATTTCTTTAGTATTGTCCAATCAGAAGATTGTGTACTCGAGTCCCTCTGTTTTCAGTATTGCTTTATATAATGTACAACTATACGAATGAGAAAAGTGGATATATAATTTTAAACAAAAAACAAGTGTCTAGATAATGTTAATACCATACATTTTAAACAAAAATAACAAATGTATGTATGATAAAAATGAATTCAACTCCAAAGCAATTGGGCTAGATAGAAAGAGGACTTCAGTGTTTAAATGCAATGGCCGCATGGCCCAATGGATAAGGCGTCTGACTTCGAATCAGAAGATTGAGGGTTCGAGTCCCTCTGTGGTCAATTTTGTTTTATTTAGAATTGTCCAATCAGAAGATTGAGTACTCAAGTCCCTCTCTGTTCAATACTGGTTCATTTAATGTACAACTATACGAATAAGAAAAGTGGATATATATTCTAAACAAAAAAAAACAAATCTCTTGATCATGTTAATACCATACAAATTAATTCAAATCCAACGAAATTGGGTTAGATAGAAAGCGAATTCTAGAGTTGCAGTACTATGGTCGCATTGCCCAATGGATAAGCCGTCTCACTGCGAATCAGAAGATTGATGGTTCGAGTTCCTGTCTTGGTCATAGTTGTTGTTTAATGTACAATTCCAATTTTAAACCACATTGTATTAACAAGGTAACTAATATTCGAATCCTTTGCACTTCTGTTGCGTATGGTATAGTAACCTACCTGCGGTGCATTCGTGCGTGTGCGTGGCCCAATGGATTTTGGTTTTAAGTTCGCCAACGCTTAAATTTGTACAGAAAAATAAAGGTAATCATACTTTCAAACCGAGTAATCAGTTGTTTAAAACTTTGCACCAGTACGTTATGCGAATCGAAAACGTTCGAAGTAAATGTTGGATATAATCCATAAAGGGGACACCCGGATTTGAACCAGGGACCTCTCGATCTGCAGTCGAATGCTCTACCACTGAGCTATATCCCCACACATTGCAAGGTATACAGACATATATACAATAACTTACCGAACTGTAAATTACATTACTATGGCCCAATGGATAAGGCGTCCGACTGCGATTCAGAAGATTGAGCAATTGATATAATTTCAAACAAAAAAAACAAGTGTCTAGATAATGTTATTACGATACAAATTAATTTAAATCCAACAGAATTGGGTTGGATAGAAAGCGAAATGTAGAGTTGCAGCGCCATGGCCGCATGGCCCAATGGATAAGGCGTCTGACTACGAATCATAAGATTGAGGGTTCGAGTCCCTCTGTGGTCAATCTTGTTTTGTTTAGAATTGTCCAATCAGAAGACTGAGTACTCGAGTCCCTCTGTGTTCAATATTGCTTTATTTAATGTTCAAATAAACGAATAAGTAAAGTGGATAAATAGTTTTCAATAAAAAAAACAATGTTTTGATAATGTTAATACGATACAAACTAATTCAAATCCAACGAAATTAGGTTTGGATAGAAAGCGAACTGTAAATTACATTACTATGGCCGCATGGCCCAATGTATAAGGCGTCTGACTTCGAAACAGAAAACATAGGGTTCGAGTCCTTCTGTGGTGAGTTTAGATTTCTTTAGTATTGTCCAATCAGAAGATTGTGTACTCGAGTCCCTCTGTTTTCAGTATTGCTTTATATAATGTACAACTATACGAATGAGAAAAGTGGATATATAATTTTAAACAAAAAACAAGTGTCTAGATAATGTTAATACCATACATTTTAAACAAAAATAACAAATGTATGTATGATAAAAATGAATTCAACTCCAAAGCAATTGGGCTAGATAGAAAGAGGACTTCAGTGTTTAAATGCAATGGCCGCATGGCCCAATGGATAAGGCGTCTGACTTCGAATCAGAAGATTGAGGGTTCGAGTCCCTCTGTGGTCAATTTTGTTTTATTTAGAATTGTCCAATCAGAAGACTGAGTACTCGAGTCCCTCTGTGTTCAATATTGCTCTATTTAATGTTCAAATAAACGAATAAGAAAAGTGGATAAACAGTTTTCAATAAAAAAACAATGTTTTGATAATGTTAATACGATACAAACTAATTCAAATCCAACGAAATTAGGTTTGGATAGAAAGCGAACTGTAAATTACATTACTATGGCCGCATGGCCCAATGTATAAGGCGTCTGACTTCGAAACAGAAAACTGAGGGTTCGAGTCCTTATGTGGTGAGTTTAGATTTCTTTAGTATTGTCCAATCAGAAGATTGTATACTCGAGTCCCTCTGTTTTCAGTATTGCTTTATATAATGTACAACTATACGAATGAGAAAAGTGGATATATAATTTTAAACCATAAACAAGTGTCTAGATAATGTTAATACCATACATTTTAAACAAAAATAACAAATATATGTATGATAAAAATGAATTCAATTCCAAAGCAATTGGGCTAGATAGAAAGAGGACTTCAGTGTTTAAATGCAATGGCCGCATGGCCCAATGGATAAGGCGTCTGACTTCGAATCAGAAGATTGAGGGTTCGAGTCCCTCTGTGGTCAATTTTGTTTTATTTAGAATTGTCCAATCAGAAGATTGAGTACTCAAGTCCCTCTCTGTTCAATACTGGTTCATTTAATGTACAACTATACGAATAAGAAAAGTGGATATATATTCTAAACAAAAAAAAAACAAATCTCTTGATCATGTTAATATCATACAAATTAATTCAAATCCAACGAAATTGGGTTAGATAGAAAGCGAATTCAAGAGTTGCAGTACTATGGTCGCATGGCCCAATGGATAAGCCGTCTCACTGCGAATCAGAAGATTGATGGTTCGAGTTCCTGTCTTGAGAGAAGATTGAGGGTTCGAGTCCCTCTGTGGTCAATTTTGTTTTATTTAGAATTGTCCAATCAGAAGATTGAGTACTCAAGTCCCTCTCTGTTCAATACTGGTTCATTTAATGTACAACTATACGAATAAGAAAAGTGGATATATATTCTAAACAAAAAAAAACAAATCTCTTGATCATGTTAATACCATACAAATTAATTCAAATCCAACGAAATTGGGTTAGATAGAAAGCGAATTCTAGAGTTGCAGTACTATGGTCGCATGGCCCAATGGATAAGCCGTCTCACTGCGAATCAGAAGATTGATGGTTCGAGTTCCTGTCTTGGTCATAGTTGTTGTTTAATGTACAATTCCAATTTTAAACCACATTGTATTAACAAGGTAACTAATATTCGAATCCTTTGCACTTCTGTTGCGTATGGTATAGTAACCTACCTGCGGTGCATTCGTGCGTGTGCGTGGCCCAATGGATTTTGGTTTTAAGTTCGCCAACGCTTAAATTTGTACAGAAAAATAAAGGTAATCATACTTTCAAACCGAGTAATCAGTTGTTTAAAACTTTGCACCAGTACGTTATGCGAATCGAAAACGTTCGAAGTAAATGTTGGATATAATCCATAAAGGGGACACCCGGATTTGAACCAGGGACCTCTCGATCTGCAGTCGAATGCTCTACCACTGAGCTATATCCCCACACATTGCAAGGTATACAGACATATATACAATAACTTACCGAACTGTAAATTACATTACTATGGCCCAATGGATAAGGCGTCCGACTGCGATTCAGAAGATTGAGCAATTGATATAATTTCAAACAAAAAAAACAAGTGTCTAGATAATGTTATTACGATACAAATTAATTTAAATCCAACAGAATTGGGTTGGATAGAAAGCGAAATGTAGAGTTGCAGCGCCATGGCCGCATGGCCCAATGGATAAGGCGTCTGACTACGAATCATAAGATTGAGGGTTCGAGTCCCTCTGTGGTCAATCTTGTTTTGTTTAGAATTGTCCAATCAGAAGACTGAGTACTCGAGTCCCTCTGTGTTCAATATTGCTTTATTTAATGTTCAAATAAACGAATAAGTAAAGTGGATAAATAGTTTTCAATAAAAAAAACAATGTTTTGATAATGTTAATACGATACAAACTAATTCAAATCCAACGAAATTAGGTTTGGATAGAAAGCGAACTGTAAATTACATTACTATGGCCGCATGGCCCAATGTATAAGGCGTCTGACTTCGAAACAGAAAACATAGGGTTCGAGTCCTTCTGTGGTGAGTTTAGATTTCTTTAGTATTGTCCAATCAGAAGATTGTGTACTCGAGTCCCTCTGTTTTCAGTATTGCTTTATATAATGTACAACTATACGAATGAGAAAAGTGGATATATAATTTTAAACAAAAAACAAGTGTCTAGATAATGTTAATACCATACATTTTAAACAAAAATAACAAATGTATGTATGATAAAAATGAATTCAACTCCAAAGCAATTGGCCTAGATAGAAAGAGGACTTCAGTATTTAAATGCAATGGCCGCATGGCCCAATGGATAAGGCGTCTGACTTCGAATCAGAAGATTGAGGGTTCGAGTCCCTCTGTGATCAATTTTGTTTTATTTAGAATTGTCCAATCAGAAGACTGAGTACTCGAGTCCCTCTGTGTTCAATATTGCTCTATTTAATGTTCAAATAAACGAATAAGAAAAGTGGATAAACAGTTTTCAATAAAAAAACAATGTTTTGATAATGTTAATACGATACAAACTAATTCAAATCCAACGAAATTAGGTTTGGATAGAAAGCGAACTGTAAATTACATTACTATGGCCGCATGGCCCAATGTATAAGGCGTCTGACTTCGAAACAGAAAACTGAGGGTTCGAGTCCTTATGTGGTGAGTTTAGATTTCTTTAGTATTGTCCAATCAGAAGATTGTATACTCGAGTCCCTCTGTTTTCAGTATTGCTTTATATAATGTACAACTATACGAATGAGAAAAGTGGATATATAATTTTAAACCATAAACAAGTGTCTAGATAATGTTAATACCATACATTTTAAACAAAAATAACAAATATATGTATGATAAAAATGAATTCAATTCCAAAGCAATTGGGCTAGATAGAAAGAGGACTTCAGTGTTTAAATGCAATGGCCGCATGGCCCAATGGATAAGGCGTCTGACTTCGAATCAGAAGATTGAGGGTTCGAGTCCCTCTGTGGTCAATTTTGTTTTATTTAGAATTGTCCAATCAGAAGATTGAGTACTCAAGTCCCTCTCTGTTCAATACTGGTTCATTTAATGTACAACTATACGAATAAGAAAAGTGGATATATATTCTAAACAAAAAAAAAACAAATCTCTTGATCATGTTAATATCATACAAATTAATTCAAATCCAACGAAATTGGGTTAGATAGAAAGCGAATTCAAGAGTTGCAGTACTATGGTCGCATGGCCCAATGGATAAGCCGTCTCACTGCGAATCAGAAGATTGATGGTTCGAGTTCCTGTCTTGGTCGTAGTTGTTGTTTAAAGTACAAATCCAATTTTAAACCACATTGTATTAACAAGGTAACTAATATTCAAATCCTTTGCACTTCTGTTGCGTATGGTATAGTAACCTACCTGCGGTGCATTCGTGCGTGTGCGTGGCCCAATGGATTTTGGTTTTAAGTTCGCCAACGCTTAAATTTGTACAGAAAAATAAAGGTAATCATACTTTCAAACCGAGTAATCAGTTGTTTAAAACTTTGCACCAGTACGTTATGCGAATCGAAAACGTTCGAAGTAAATGTTGGATATAATAAATGGACAATAATAAAGGGGACACCCGGATTTGAACCAGGGACCTCTCGATCTGCAGTCGAATGCTCTACCACTGAGCTATATCCCCACACATTGCAAGGTATACAGACATATATACAATAACTTACCGAACTGTAAATTACATTACTATGGCCCAATGGATCAGGCGTCCGACTGCGATTCAGAAGATTGAGCAATTGATATAATTTCAAACAAAAAAAACAAGTGTCTAGATAATGTTATTACGATACAAATTAATTCAAATCCAACAGAATTGGGTTGGATAGAAAGCGAACTGTAGAGTTGCAGCGCCATGGCCGCATGGCCCAATGGATAAGGCGTCTGACTACGAATCATAAGATTGAGGGTTCGAGTCCCTCTGCGGTCAATTTTGTTTTATTTAGAATTGTCCAATCAGAAGACTGAGTTCTCGAGTCCCTCTGTGTTCAATATTGCTTTATTTAATGTTCAAATAAACGAATAAGTAAAGTGGATAAATAGTTTTCAATAAAAAAAACAATGTTTTGATAATGTTAATACGATACAAACTAATTCAAATCCAACGAAATTAGGTTTGGATAGAAAGCGAACTGTAAATTACATTACTATGGCCGCATGGCCCAATGTATAAGGCGTCTGACTTCGAAACAGAAAACTGAGGATTCGAGTCCTTCTGTGGTCAGTTTAGATTTCTTTAGTATTGTCCAATCAGAAGATTGTGTACTCGAGTACCTCTGTTTTCAGTATTGCTTTATATAATGTACAACTATGCGAATGAGAAAAGTGGATATATAATTTTAAACAAAAAACAAGTGTCTAGATAATGTTAATACCATACATTTTAAACAAAAATAACAAATGTATGTATGATAAAAATGAATTCAACTCCAAAGCAATTGGCCTAGATAGAAAGAGGACTTCAGTATTTAAATGCAATGGCCGCATGGCCCAATGGATAAGGCGTCTGACTTCGAATCAGAAGATTGAGGGTTCGAGTCCCCCTGTGGTCAATTTTGTTTTATTTAGAATTGTCCAATCAGAAGACTGAGTACTCGAGTCCCTCTGTGTTCAATATTGCTTTATTTAATGTTCAAATAAACGAATAAGAAAAGTGGATAAACAGTTTTCAATAAAAAAACAATGTTTTGATAATGTTAATACGATACAAACTAATTCAAATCCAACGAAATTAGGTTTGGATAGAAAGCGAACTGTAAATTACATTACTATGGCCGCATGGCCCAATGTATAAGGCGTCTGACTTCGAAACAGAAAACTGAGGGTTCGAGTCCTTATGTGGTGAGTTTAGATTTCTTTAGTATTGTCCAATCAGAAGATTGTATACTCGAGTCCCTCTGTTTTCAGTATTGCTTTATATAATGTACAACTATACGAATGAGAAAAGTGGATATATAATTTTAAACAAAAAACAAGTGTCTAGATAATGTTAATACCATACATTTTAAACAAAAATAACAAATATATGTATGATAAAAATGAATTCAATTCCAAAGCAATTGGGCTAGATAGAAAGAGGACTTCAGTGTTTAAATGCAATGGCCGCATGGCCCAATGGATAAGGCGTCTGACTTCGAATCAGAAGATTGAGGGTTCGAGTCCCTCTGTGGTCAATTTTGTTTTATTTAGAATTGTCCAATCAGAAGATTGAGTACTCAAGTCCCTCTCTGTTCAATACTGGTTCATTTAATGTACAACTATACGAATAAGAAAAGTGGTTATATATTTTAAACAAAAAAAACAAATCTCTTGATCATGTTAATACCATACAAATTAATTTAAATCCAACGAAATTGGGTTAGATAGAAAGCGAATTCTAGAGTTGCAGTACTATGGTCGCATGGCCCAATGGATAAGCCGTCTCACTGCGAATCAGAAGATTGATGGTTCGAGTTCCTGTCTTGGTCATAGTTGTTGTTTAATGTACAATTCCAATTTTAAACCACATTGTATTAACAAGGTAACTAATATTCAAATCCTTTGCACTTCTGTTGCGTATGGTATAGTAACCTATGGTATAGTAACCTACCTGCGTATGGTATAGTAACCCCTGTGGTCAATTTTGTTTTATTTAGAATTGTCCAATCAGAAGACTAAGTTCGCGAGTCCCTCTGTGGTCAATTTTGTTTTGTTTAGAATTGACCAATCAGAAGACTGAGTACTCGAGTCCCTCTGTGTTCAATATTGCTTTATTTAATGTTCAAATAAACGAATAAGAAAAGTGGATATATAGTTTTCAATAAAAAAAAACAATGTCTTGCTAATGTTAATACGATACAAACTAATTCAAATCCAACGAAATTAGGTTTGGATAGAAAGCGAACTGTAAATTACATTACTATGGCCGCTTGGCCCAATGGATAAAGGCGTCCGACTGCGATTCAGAAGATTGAGCAATTGACATAATTTCAAACAAAAAAAAAACAAGTGTCTAGATAATGTTATTACGATACAAATTAATTCAAATCCAACAGAATTGGGTTGGATAGAAAGCGAAATGTAGAGTTGCAGCGCCATGGCCGCATGGCCCAATGGATAAGGCGTCTGACTACGAATCATAAGATTGAGGGTTCGAGTCCCTCTGTGGTCAATCTTGTTTTGTTTAGAATTGTCCAATCAGAAGACTGAGTACTCGAGTCCCTCTGTGTTCAATATTGCTTTATTTAATGTTCAAATAAACGAATAAGTAAAGTGGATAAATAGTTTTCAATAAAAAAAACAATGTTTTGATAATGTTAATACGATACAAACTAATTCAAATCCAACGAAATTAGGTTTGGATAGAAAGCGAACTGTAAGTTACATTACTATGGCCGCATGGCCCAATGTATAAGGCGTCTGACTTCGAAACAGAAAACATAGGGTTCGAGTCCTTCTGTGGTGAGTTTAGATTTCTTTAGTATTGTCCAATCAGAAGATTGTGTACTCGAGTCCCTCTGTTTTCAGTATTGCTTTATATAATGTACAACTATACGAATGAGAAAAGTGGATATATAATTTTAAACAAAAAACAAGTGTCTAGATAATGTTAATACCATACATTTTAAACAAAAATAACAAATGTATGTATGATAAAAATGAATTCAATTCCAAAGCAATTGGGCTAGATAGAAAGAGGACTTCAGTGTTTAAATGCAATGGCCGCATGGCCCAATGGATAAGGCGTCTGACTTCGAATCAGAAGATTGAGGGTTCGAGTCCCTCTGTGGTCAATTTTGTTTTATTTAGAATTGTCCAATCAGAAGACTGAGTACTCGAGTCCCTCTGTGTTCAATATTGCTCTATTTAATGTTCAAATAAACGAATAAGAAAAGTGGATAAACAGTTTTCAATAAAAAAACAATGTTTTGATAATGTTAATACGATACAAACTAATTCAAATCCAACGAAATTAGGTTTGGATAGAAAGCGAACTGTAAATTACATTACTATGGCCGCATGGCCCAATGTATAAGGCGTCTGACTTCGAAACAGAAAACTGAGGGTTCGAGTCCTTATGTGGTGAGTTTAGATTTCTTTAGTATTGTCCAATCAGAAGATTGTATACTCGAGTCCCTCTGTTTTCAGTATTGCTTTATATAATGTACAACTATACGAATGAGAAAAGTGGATATATAATTTTAAACCATAAACAAGTGTCTAGATAATGTTAATACCATACATTTTAAACAAAAATAACAAATATATGTATGATAAAAATGAATTCAATTCCAAAGCAATTGGGCTAGATAGAAAGAGGACTTCAGTGTTTAAATGCAATGGCCGCATGGCCCAATGGATAAGGCGTCTGACTTCGAATCAGAAGATTGAGGGTTCGAGTCCCTCTGTGGTCAATTTTGTTTTATTTAGAATTGTCCAATCAGAAGATTGAGTACTCAAGTCCCTCTCTGTTCAATACTGGTTCATTTAATGTACAACTATACGAATAAGAAAAGTGGATATATATTTTATACAAAAAAAAACAAATCTCTTGATCATGTTAATACCATACAAATTAATTCAAATCCAACGAAATTGGGTTAGATAGAAAGCGAATTCTAGAGTTGCAGTACTATGGTCGCATGGCCCAATGGATAAGCCGTCTCACTGCGAATCAGAAGATTGATGGTTCGAGTTCCTGTCTTGGTCATAGTTGTTGTTTAATGTACAATTCCAATTTTAAACCACATTGTATTAACAAGGTAACTAATATTCAAATCCTTTGCACTTCTGTTGCGTATGGTATAGTAACCTATGGTATAGTAACCTACCTGCGTATGGTATAGTAACCCCTGTGGTCAATTTTGTTTTATTTAGAATTGTCCAATCAGAAGACTAAGTTCTCGAGTTCCTCTGTGGTCAATTTTGTTTTGTTTAGAATTGACCAATCAGAAGACTGAGTACTCGAGTCCCTCTGTGTTCAATATTGCTTTATTTAATGTTCAAATAAACGAATAAGAAAAGTGGATATATAGTTTTCAATAAAAAAAACAATGTCTTGCTAATGTTAATACGATACAAACTAATTCAAATCCAACGAAATTAGGTTTGGATAGAAAGCGAACTGTAAATTACATTACTATGGCCGCTTGGCCCAATGGATAAAGGCGTCCGACTGCGATTCAGAAGATTGAGCAATTGACATAATTTCAAACAAAAAAAAAACAAGTGTCTAGATAATGTTATTACGATACAAATTAATTCAAATCCAACAGAATTGGGTTGGATAGAAAGCGAACTGTAGAGTTGCAACGCCATGGCCGCATGGCCCAATGGATAAGGCGTCTGACTACGAATCAGAAGATTGAGGGTTCGAGTCCCTCTGTGGTCAATTTTGTTTTATTTAGAATTGTCCAATCAGAAGACTGAGTACTCGAGTCCCTCTGTGTTCAATATTGCTTTATTTAATGTTCAAATAAACGAATAAGAAAGTGGATAAATAGTTTTCAATAAAAAAAACAATGTTTTGATAATGTTAATTCGATACAAACTAATTCAAATCCAACAAAATTAGGTTTGGATAGAAAGCGAACTGTAAATTACATTACTATGGCCGCATGGCCCAATGTATAAGGCGTCTGACTTCGAAACAGAAAACTAAGGGTTCGAGTCCTTCTGTGGTGAGTTTAGATTTCTTTAGTATTGTCCAATCAGAAGATTGTGTACTCGAGTCCCTCTGTTTTCAGTATTGCTTTATATAATGTACAACTATACGAATGAGAAAAGTGGATATATAATTTTAAACAAAAAACAAGTGTCTAGATAATGTTAATACCATACATTTTAAACAAAAATAACAAATGTATGTATGATAAAATGAATTCAACTCCAAAGCAATTGGGCTAGATAGAAAGAGGACTTCAGTGTTTAAATGCAATGGCCGCATGGCCCAATGGATAAGGCGTCTGACTTCGAATCAGAAGATTGAGGGTTCGAGTCCCTCTGTGGTCAATTTTGTTTTATTTAGAATTGTCCAATCAGAAGATTGAGTACTCAAGTCCCTCTCTGTTCAATACTGGTTCATTTTAATGTACAACTATACGAATAAGAAAAGTGGATATATATTCTAAACAAAAAAAAACAAATCTCTTGATCATGTTAATACCATACAAATTAATTCAAATCCAACGAAATTGGGTTAGATAGAAAGCGAATTCTAGAGTTGCAGTACTATGGTCGCATGGCCCAATGGATAAGCCGTCTCACTGCGAATCAGAAGATTGATGGTTCGAGTTCCTGTCTTGGTCATAGTTTGTTGTTTAATGTACAATTCCAATTTTAAACCACATTGTATTAACAAGGTAACTAATATTCGAATCCTTTGCACTTCTGTTGCGTATGGTATAGTAACCTACCTGCGGTGCATTCGTGCGTGTGCGTGGCCCAATGGATTTTGGTTTTAAGTTCGCCAACGCTTAAATTTGTACAGAAAAATAAAGGTAATCATACTTTCAAACCGAGTAATCAGTTGTTTAAAACTTTGCACCAGTACGTTATGCGAATCGAAAACGTTCGAAGTAAATGTTGGATATAATCCATAAAGGGGACACCCGGATTTGAACCAGGGTCCTCTCGATCTGCAGTCGAATGCTCTACCACTGAGCTATATCCCCACACATTGCAAGGTATACAGACATATATACAATAACTTACCGAACTGTAAATTACATTACTATGGCCCAATGGATAAGGCGTCCGACTGCGATTCAGAAGATTGAGCAATTGATATAATTTCAAACAAAAAAAACAAGTGTCTAGATAATGTTATTACGATACAAATTAATTTAAATCCAACAGAATTGGGTTGGATAGAAAGCGAAATGTAGAGTTGCAGCGCCATGGCCGCATGGCCCAATGGATAAGGCGTCTGACTACGAATCATAAGATTGAGGGTTCGAGTCCCTCTGTGGTCAATCTTGTTTTGTTTAGAATTGTCCAATCAGAAGACTGAGTACTCGAGTCCCTCTGTGTTCAATATTGCTTTATTTAATGTTCAAATAAACCAATAAGAAAAGTGGATATATAGTTTTCAATAAAAAAAAAACAATGTCTTGATAATGTTAATACGATACAAACTAATTCAAATCCAACGAAATTAGGTTTGGATAGAAAGCGAACTGTAAATTACATTACTATGGCCGCTTGGCCCAGTGGATAAGGCGTCCGACTGCGATTCAGAAGATTGAGGGTTCGAGTCCCTCTGTGGTCAATTTTGTTTTATTTAGAATTGTTTAATCAGAAGATTGTGTACTCGAGTCCCTCTGTTTTCAGTATTGCTTTATATAATGTACAACTATACGAATGAGAAAAGTGGATATATAATTTTCAACAAAAAACAAGTGTCTAGATAATGTTAATACCATACATTTTAAACAAAAATAACAAATGTATGTATGATAAAAATGAATTCAACTCCAAAGCAATTGGGCTAGATAGAAAGGGGACTTCAGTGTTTAAATGCAATGGCCGCATGGCCCAATGGATAAGGCGTCTGACTTCGAATCAGAAGATTGAGGGTTCGAGTCCCTCTGTGGTCAATTTTGTTTTATTTAGAATTGTCCAATCAGAAGATTGAGTACTCAAGTCCCTCTCTGTTCAATACTGGTTCATTTAATGTACAACTATACGAATAAGAAAAGTGGATATATATTCTAAACAAAAAAAAAACAAATCTCTTGATCATGTTAATATCATACAAATTAATTCAATCCAACGAAATTGGGTTAGATAGAAAGCGAATTCAAGAGTTGCAGTACTATGGTCGCATGGCCCAATGGATAAGCCGTCTCACTGCGAATCAGAAGATTGATGGTTCGAGTTCCTGTCTTGGTCGTAGTTGTTGTTTAAAGTACAAATCCAATTTTAAACCACATTGTATTAACAAGGTAACTAATATTCAAATCCTTTGCACTTCTGTTGCGTATGGTATAGTAACCTACCTGCGGTGCATTCGTGCGTGTGCGTGGCCCAATGGATTTTGGTTTTAAGTTCGCCAACGCTTAAATTTGTACAGAAAAATAAAGGTAATCATACTTTCAAACCGAGTAATCAGTTGTTTAAAACTTTGCACCAGTACGTTATGCGAATCGAAAACGTTCGAAGTAAATGTTGGATATAATAAATGGACAATAATAAAGGGGACACCCGGATTTGAACCAGGGACCTCTCGATCTGCAGTCGAATGCTCTACCACTGAGCTATATCCCCACACATTGCAAGGTATACAGACATATGTACAATAACTTACCGAACTGTAAATTACATTACTATGGCCCAATGGATCAGGCGTCCGACTGCGATTCAGAAGATTGAGCAATTGATATAATTTCAAACAAAAAAAACAAGTGTCTAGATAATGTTATTACGATACAAATTAATTCAAATCCAACAGAATTGGGTTGGATAGAAAGCGAACTGTAGAGTTGCAGCGCCATGGCCGCATGGCCCAATGGATAAGGCGTCTGACTACGAATCATAAGGTTGAGGGTTCGAGTCCCTCTGCGGTCAATTTTGTTTTATTTAGAATTGTCCAATCAGAAGACTGAGTTCTCGAGTCCCTCTGTGGTCAATTTTGTTTTGTTTAGAATTGTCCAATCAGAAGACTGAGTACTCGAGTCCCTCTGTGTTCAATATTGCTTTATTTAATGTTCAAATAAACGAATAAGAAAAGTGGATATATAGTTTTCAATAAAAAAAAACAATGTCTTGATAATGTTAATACGATACAAACTAATTCAAATCCAACGAAATTAGGTTTGGATAGAAAGCGAACTGTAAATTACATTACTATGGCCGCATGGCCCAATGTATAAGGCGTCTGACTTCGAAACAGAAAACTGAGGGTTCGAGTCCTTCTGTGGTCAGTTTAGATTTCTTTAGTATTGTCCAATCAGAAGACTGAGTACTCGAGTCCCTCTGTGTTCAATATTGTTTATTTAATGTTCAAATAAACGAATAAGAAAAGTGGATAAATAGTTTTCAATAAAAAAAAACAATGTTTTGATAATGTTAATACGATACAAACTAATTCAAATCCAACGAAATTAGGTTTGGATAGAAAGCGAACTGTAAATTACATTACTATGGCCGCATGGCCCAATGTATAAGGCGTCTGACTTCGAAACAGAAAACTGAGGGTTCGAGTCCTTCTGTGGTCAGTTTAGATTTCTTTAGTATTGTCCAATCAGAAGATTGTGTACTCGAGTCCCTCTGTTTTCAGTATTGCTTTATATAATGTACAACTATACGAATGAGAGAAGTGGATATATAATTTTAAACAAAAAACAAGTGTCTAGATAATGTTAATACCATACATTTTAAACAAAAATAACAAATGTATGTATGATAAAAATGAATTCAACTCCAAAGCAATTGGGTTAGATAGAAAGAGGACTTCAGTGTTGAAATGCAATGGCCGCATGGCCCAATGGATAAGGCGTCTGACTTCGAATCAGAAGATTGAGGGTTCGAGTCCCTCTGTGGTCAATTTTGTTTTATTTAGAATTGTCCAATCAGAAGATTGAGTACTCAAGTCCCTCTCTGTTCAATACTGGTTCATTTAATGTACAACTATACGAATAAGAAAAGTGGATATATATTTTAAACAAAAAAAACAAATCTCTTGATCATGTTAATACCATACAAATTAATTCAAATCCAACGAAATTGGGTTAGATAGAAAGCGAATTCTAGAGTTGCAGTACTATGGTCGCATGGCCCAATGGATAAGCCGTCTCACTGCGAATCAGAAGATTGATGGTTCGAGTTCCTGTCTTGGTCATAGTTGTTGTTTAATGTACAATTCCAATTTTAAACCACATTGTATTAACAAGGTAACTAATATTCAAATCCTTTGCACTTCTGTTGCGTATGGTATAGTAACCTACCTGCGGTGCATTCGTGCGTGTGCGTGGCCCAATGGATTTTGGTTTTAAGTTCGCCAACGCTTAAATTTGTACAGAAAAATAAAGGTAATCATACTTTCAAACCGAGTAATCAGTTGTTTAAAACTTTGCACCAGTACGTTATGCGAATCGAAAACGTTCGAAGTAAATGTTGGATATAATCCATAAAGGGGACACCCGGATTTGAACCAGGGACCTCACGATCTGCAGTCGAATGCTCTACCACTGAGCTATATCCCACACATTGCAAGGTATACAGACATATATACAATAACTTACCGAACTGTAAATTACATTACTATGGCCCAATGGATAAGGCGTCCGACTGCGATTCAGAAGATTGAGCAATTGATATAATTTCAAACAAAAAAAACAAGTGTCTAGATAATGTTATTACGATACAAATTAATTTAATTCCAACAGAATTGGGTTGGATAGAAAGCGAAATGTAGAGTTGCAGCGCCATGGCCGCATGGCCAATGGATAAGGCGTCTGACTACGAATCAAAGATTGAGGGTTCGAGTCCCTCTGTGGTCAATCTTGTTTTGTTTAGAATTGTCCAATCAGAAGACTGAGTACTCGAGTCCCTCTGTGTTCAATATTGCTTTATTTAATGTTCAAATAAACCAATAAGAAAAGTGGATATATAGTTTTCAATAAAAAAAACAATGTCTTGATAATGTTAATACGATACAAACTAATTCAAATCCAACGAAATTAGGTTTGGATAGAAAGCGAACTGTAAATTACATTACTATGGCCGCTTGGCCCAGTGGATAAGGCGTCCGACTGCGATTCAGAAGATTGAGCAATTGACATAATTTCAAACAAAAAAAAAACAAGTGTCTAGATAATGTTATTACGATACAAATTAATTCAAATCCATCAGAATTGGGTTGGATAGAAAGCGAACTGTAGAGTTGCAACGCCATGGCCCAATGGATAAGGCGTCTGACTACGAATCAGAAGATTGAGGGTTCGAGTCCCTCTGTGGTCAATTTTGTTTTATTTAGAATTGTTCAATCAGAAGATTGTGTACTCGAGTCCCTCTGTTTTCAGTATTGCTTTATATAATGTACAACTATACGAATGAGAAAAGTGGATATATAATTTTCAACAAAAAACAAGTGTCTAGATAATGTTAATACCATACATTTTAAACAAAAATAACAAATGTATGTATGATAAAAATGAATTCAACTCCAAAGCAATTGGGCTAGATAGAAAGGGGACTTCAGTGTTTAAATGCAATGGCCGCATGGCCCAATGGATAAGGCGTCTGACTTCGAATCAGAAGATTGAGGGTTCGAGTCCCTCTGTGGTCAATTTTGTTTTATTTAGAATTGTCCAATCAGAAGATTGAGTACTCAAGTCCCTCTCTGTTCAATACTGGTTCATTTAATGTACAACTATACGAATAAGAAAAGTGGATATATATTCTAAACAAAAAAAAAAACAAATCTCTTGATCATGTTAATATCATACAAATTAATTCAAATCCAACGAAATTGGGTTAGATAGAAAGCGAATTCAAGAGTTGCAGTACTATGGTCGCATGGCCCAATGGATAAGCCGTCTCACTGCGAATCAGAAGATTGATGGTTCGAGTTCCTGTCTTGGTCGTAGTTGTTGTTTAAAGTACAAATCCAATTTTAAACCACATTGTATTAACAAGGTAACTAATATTCAAATCCTTTGCACTTCTGTTGCGTATGGTATAGTAACCTACCTGCGGTGCATTCGTGCGTGTGCGTGGCCCAATGGATTTTGGTTTTAAGTTCGCCAACGCTTAAATTTGTACAGAAAAATAAAGGTAATCATACTTTCAAACCGAGTAATCAGTTGTTTAAAACTTTGCACCAGTACGTTATGCGAATCGAAAACGTTCGAAGTAAATGTTGGATATAATAAATGGACAATAATAAAGGGGACACCCGGATTTGAACCAGGGACCTCTCGATCTGCAGTCGAATGCTCTACCACTGAGCTATATCCCCACACATTGCAAGGTATACAGACATATATACAATAACTTACCGAACTGTAAATTACATTACTATGGCCCAATGGATCAGGCGTCCGACTGCGATTCAGAAGATTGAGCAATTGATATAATTTCAAACAAAAAAAACAAGTGTCTAGATAATGTTATTACGATACAAATTAATTCAAATCCAACAGAATTGGGTTGGATAGAAAGCGAACTGTAGAGTTGCAGCGCCATGGCCGCATGGCCCAATGGATAAGGCGTCTGACTACGAATCATAAGATTGAGGGTTCGAGTCCCTCTGCGGTCAATTTTGTTTTATTTAGAATTGTCCAATCAGAAGACTGAGTTCTCGAGTCCCTCTGTGGTCAATTTTGTTTTGTTTAGAATTGTCCAATCAGAAGACTGAGTACTCGAGTCCCTCTGTGTTCAATATTGCTTTATTTAATGTTCAAATAAACGAATAAGAAAAGTGGATATATAGTTTTCAATAAAAAAAAAACAATGTCTTGATAATGTTAATACGATACAAACTAATTCAAATCCAACGAAATTAGGTTTGGATAGAAAGCGAACTGTAAATTACATTACTATGGCCGCATGGCCCAATGTATAAGGCGTCTGACTTCGAAACAGAAAACTGAGGGTTCGAGTCCTTCTGTGGTCAGTTTAGATTTCTTTAGTATTGTCCAATCAGAAGACTGAGTACTCGAGTCCCTCTGTGTTCAATATTGTTTATTTAATGTTCAAATAAACGAATAAGAAAAGTGGATAAATAGTTTTCAATAAAAAAAACAATGTTTTGATAATGTTAATACGATACAAACTAATTCAAATCCAACGAAATTAGGTTTGGATAGAAAGCGAACTGTAAATTACATTACTATGGCCGCATGGCCCAATGTATAAGGCGTCTGACTTCGAAACAGAAAACTGAGGGTTCGAGTCCTTCTGTGGTCAGTTTAGATTTCTTTAGTATTGTCCAATCAGAATTGTGTACTCGAGTCCCTCTGTTTTCAGTATTGCTTTATATAATGTACAACTATACGAATGAGAAAAGTGGATATATAATTTTAAACAAAAAACAAGTGTCTAGATAATGTTAATACCATACATTTTAAACAAAAATAACAAATGTATGTATGATAAAAATGAATTCAACTCCAAAGCAATTGGGTTAGATAGAAAGAGGACTTCAGTGTTGAAATGCAATGGCCGCATGGCCCAATGGATAAGGCGTCTGACTTCGAATCAGAAGATTGAGGGTTCGAGTCCCTCTGTGGTCAATTTTGTTTTATTTAGAATTGTCCAATCAGAAGATTGAGTACTCAAGTCCCTCTCTGTTCAATACTGGTTCATTTAATGTACAACTATACGAATAAGAAAAGTGGATATATATTTTAAACAAAAAAAACAAATCTCTTGATCATGTTAATACCATACAAATTAATTCAAATCCAACGAAATTGGGTTAGATAGAAAGCGAATTCTAGAGTTGCAGTACTATGGTCGCATGGCCCAATGGATAAGCCGTCTCACTGCGAATCAGAAGATTGATGGTTCGAGTTCCTGTCTTGGTCATAGTTGTTGTTTAATGTACAATTCCAATTTTAAACCACATTGTATTAACAAGGTAACTAATATTCAAATCCTTTGCACTTCTGTTGCGTATGGTATAGTAACCTACCTGCGGTGCATTCGTGCGTGTGCGTGGCCCAATGGATTTTGGTTTTAAGTTCGCCAACGCTTAAATTTGTACAGAAAAATAAAGGTAATCATACTTTCAAACCGAGTAATCAGTTGTTTAAAACTTTGCACCAGTACGTTATGCGAATCGAAAACGTTCGAAGTAAATGTTGGATATAATCCATAAAGGGGACACCCGGATTTGAACCAGGGACCTCTCGATCTGCAGTCGAATGCTCTACCACTGAGCTATATCCCCACACATTGCAAGGTATACAGACATATATACAATAACTTACCGAACTGTAAATTACATTACTATGGCCCAATGGATAAGGCGTCCGACTGCGATTCAGAAGATTGAGCAATTGATATAATTTCAAACAAAAAAAACAAGTGTCTAGATAATGTTATTACGATACAAATTAATTTAAATCCAACAGAATTGGTTGGATAGAAAGCGAAATGTAGAGTTGCAGCGCCATGGCCGCATGGCCCAATGGATAAGGCGTCTGACTACGAATCATAAGATTGAGGGTTCGAGTCCCTCTGTGGTCAATCTTGTTTTGTTTAGAATTGTCCAATCAGAAGACTGAGTACTCGAGTCCCTCTGTGTTCAATATTGCTTTATTTAATGTTCAAATAAACCAATAAGAAAAGTGGATATATAGTTTTCAATAAAAAAAAACAATGTCTTGATAATGTTAATACGATACAAACTAATTCAAATCCAACGAAATTAGGTTTGGATAGAAAGCGAACTGTAAATTACATTACTATGGCCGCTTGGCCCAGTGGATAAGGCGTCCGACTGCGATTCAGAAGATTGAGCAATTGACATAATTTCAAACAAAAAAAAACAAGTGTCTAGATAATGTATTACGATACAAATTAATTCAAATCCATCAGAATTGGGTTGGATAGAAAGCGAACTGTAGAGTTGCAACGCCATGGCCCAATGGATAAGGCGTCTGAC